>NW_007728743.1:190953-197990 GCF_000696425.1 Galeopterus variegatus | reverse complement strand
GGGGGCAACACTGAGGGTTGCGATCCGTTGCCGGACACGGAAAAGACAAAAGACAAAAAAAAAAAAAAAAAAAAAAGTGTAGAAAATAAATTTCATTTTTCTTTATAAATCACCCACTCTCAAGTATTCTGTTATAGCAGCACAAAACAGACTAATACAATACTGGATCTTGACATTGTAAGATTCCACAATATTTAAAAGTAGGTAAAAAATGCTAAGGAGCACCTATCTATAAAGTCGTACAGGAATAGTTTCTAATATTAGTAGTTTCTAAAGATATCCTTCCACAATGCTCAAAATTGAATTCTTCCCAAACATCACATTCTCCATTTAACGTGCTCTTTGAAGCTAGCATTATCAATATTTTAAGCAGGTATCTTCCCAATATTCAGGCTCCCTAATTAGATGTAGGGTAGCACTGATGTGATAGTAATTTAAACTTGGGTCTGCTGAATAAACACCTGATAAGAAAGAGATAAAGGCTGGCTGTAGAAAAGGAAGGCTGCCTGAATTGGAAATAGTCAAGGAAAGAAAATAACATTGTCATAATATTCTACCGAGGGCACTATGAGCAGTGAAAGTTTGCAACAGTGGTTTCCATACTTACATTTTTTTAATTAAAATATATTGACAGTACATATTTTTGGGGTACAGAGTTATATTTCAATATATGTACCCAATGCTTTATGGTCAGATCAGAGTAGTTAGTATATTCATCATTGCAAAAATCTCTTTCTTCGTGATGAGAACATTTGAGCTCCTCTCTTCTACCCATTTGAGAACATACAATGAATTACGGTTAATTACAGATGCCTAGCACTATTGTACACCATTAGAACTTATTTTCCTTACCCAGCTGTGATTTTGTGTCCATTAACCAACCTCTCCCTATTCCTCCTCCCCCCACTTTTCTTTTTTAATCAATAATAGTAAATTTTCTTTAAATGAGAACTTGCATAGAACTTCCACATGTAAAACAGATAACACTGATGTTTTAAAAGGCAATGAGAACAAAGAGCATATTTCTCTAAAAAGTACAAAATTTGATATTGTGAATGACAATACCAGGTATATTAGTCCGTTTTTGTTGTATATAACAAAGTACACTGAACCGGGTGATTTATAAAGAAAATGAAATTCATTGCTTACAGTTTCTGAGGCTGGGAAGTTCAAAGTCCATCTGGTGGTGGTGACAGTGACCCAGGGATCTCACAATGCAAGATGGTGGAAGCAGAGAGAGCAGAGAGAGGGAAAGACAGATTCTCTTCTTTTCATAAAGCCCTGAGAACCATGCCCCTGACCACCATTTATAATCTGCATGGTCCTACAGTCCAATCACCTCTTCAAGGCTCCACCCTTCAATTACCATAATAGGATTTCCTAACAGTCAGAGTGGGATATAAGATTTTAATACATAAAACTTGGGGGACACAATTCAAGTTTCAGGGAGTTTCGGGGGGGGACATCCACTACACCTGGCAACCTCAGCATTCAGGTGATTTCTCCATTTTGTGTTTTACCATTTTAAGAAAATCTAACAAGCTGTAGAGTAAAACAGATTTTATTTTATTTTTCAACAGATAGCCTTGCATTTTAGACTGCTCTTCAACTGATTATGACAATGTCAACAAAAGAAACTTTCATTGGAGGTTTGTAGACAAGCAATTTTATTCCAGTAGCATGTGAAACTGTTTGTTCCTGTGGTTTTATTTAACCATATATTGTTGTGATCTATATGTTTATATGACATCAATGATTTTAAACAAAAAATATCCTTATGATACTACTTATTGCATGTAAGAATATTGCTTAGTATATAATGCATTATATCATACAATGTGGTGTTTATGAGATCTCTGATGAAAATACCAGTTTGAACTTAGTACCCAAAAGAATGATGGTTTAGAGGCTAAAAAATTATTGTGAGTATTGTGGACTGTGTAGCTGTCAAATCTTATCTTATTGATTTTGGTTGCCTTAGAGCCATCAAATATGGCCAAGTAGTAGGGGGGAGTGTCTTTATACCACGAATTTTAGCTTCATTGCCAGTCTCTACTTTTTCTCACTTTAGTCCCTTTGTGTGTTTTTCTGAATTTTAAAATCTGCTATTTTGTATGATATCATGTCATCTTAAATAATATCTGGACATACTGAAGATAAAGGAAACAAAAGTAGATAATTTAAAACAATATTTTAACTGTTTCTCATACTGACTCTCCCACTCTAGAAGAATGAGGTCATGTCTAATTCATTCTTGCATCATTGCACCTAAGACAGCGTTTGTCATTTAGAGGGTAGTAAACAGATAATTGTTGAATAAATAAAAATACTAATAATTCTATTCCATAGTTCTATACCTTCATTTATAAAATTCCTACAATTGCCTAATGATCACTAGTAAAAATATGTGATAAAGGCTTTTTTTAATGTGATAAAGATTCCTTTTTACTCTGTAAACTCATTTACTATTTCAACAAGTTGCAGATACCTAAGCAAACTCTACACTACATAATAATCATACTATTGCATGAAATGTTCCTGGACTGCTCTTTTTCCTGGAACATTTTTTCCCATTTTGTCAGTTTCAACCAAGTATCAATTCCTCTCTGAAGGCTTTTCTAACTCTGTTGGAAATGTCAGTCACCCACCCCTTGAATTTTTAATGTAATAGACTCAAAACTTTAAGTATTTAACAAACTGTATCTTAATTACCCATTAATATAGCTTTATCTTGCAAGTCTGTGATCACCTAAGGATAAATAATCAGTCTTTTTCATTTTTGTGCCTTACATATTATGAATGTTGAACAATTTTTACTAAGTATATGATGTTAAACAACTTTTTAAAAAAGAATTAGCTAATCGTTCATTGTTTTTCATTTAATACCTTGAATTACAAAAAATACTCCATATAAGTGTTGCTATTTTCATTAAATTTAGCTAATTTTTATTTTATTTTTACTCTTAGAGATGAATTCTTAAGTCTCTGTGGTTCTTTTTCTAAATTTAGAGATAAGTAGTATGGGAAAAGTCTTTTATGTTTCTGAAATTTATAGCAAGAAATTCTGAAATAAACATTTTTAGGGATTGAAGACGTTGTCAATATAAAACTGAACATACACACAGGTATATATAATAAATGTATTGAATTAGATGATAAAACAGTAAAACAACAAAATAAACTGTATAATATTTTGAATTGTGAGATACAGCTAAAATTTGACCTTATGCTGATGTTGGACAATGCATGGAATTGGAATGTTTAGTAATCCTATGTCTGTTACCTCTGTTAAACTGTGTTTTATGGCTTCAGAGATAGTTAGCATAGTCAAAAATAAAAAGAAATGTGATGTTTAAGTTTCGCCTCATAAAAGTAAAGAATACTTTTGTGCATTTTAGCACTGAGTGACTTTTCTGTTAAAAGTAAGTTGCAAAATGGATAAATACCTGAAGTGTCAGTTCTACCCATTTCATATAATTGTAAAATTTATTTTTGATCAATTAAGACAATATTAGTGCTATGAAACAGGAGGCTCATTTTTCTATTTATTTTTAATCATTCAGTCATTTATTTGACATCTACTTATTGATTTTTAAATATTTTCCTTGCCTGGTTTCCTGTAATTAAATTAATGAATGGTTCAAAATTAAAATTCCCACAGGAAACTTCTGGAGATTTTTTTCTTTTGGTTTATTTCTATTTTTATTTTTTTTGGTTTCTGGAAAGCTACAAAACACTCGCAGTTGTGTAATTACATGATGTTATAGCAATATATAGTTGTTTTTTTTTTTTTTTTCCTTTTTGTCTTTTTCTGTGTCCGGCAACGGATCGCAACCCTCAGTGTCGCCCCCGTACCCGACCAGGACCGGAAACGGGATCGCAACCCTTGGCGTCGCTCCCGCGCCTCGCTCAGCCAGTGAGCGGGAACCGGTCTGTATGTGGGATCTGAACCCTCGGCGGGAGCACCACCACGCTTCCCAAGCGCGCACTATAGCAGTGCGCCACCGGGCCGGCCCGCAATATATAGTTTTTAAATTGGATATTTATGGGAGATATTTGCACTTAATGTGAGAATTTGTGGTAAATGGACATTAGAAATGATTAGTTGCATATCACCTTCATATTTATAATCATATTTCAGCAGTACTTTGTTGTTATGATGCATGATAATAATTTCAATATAATAATATACTCATGAAAGGTAATGATACTAATTTGACGTGGGCTGCTCCCTGCATTGTTCAGTTTGATAATTGCAATGTCAAAAAGTTGGAGTATAAATAGACTCATTTCTCTTAGGGACTTCATCTTGGCTCTCCCTCCCCTGATCCTTCCACTTGCTTATCAAACAGTTAATAAGATAAAAAATTCAAGACGTATGAAGAAAACATTTAAAGTCATTTCTTAATTCCCTCATTTCTCTAAATTCTCTTGTTTGTTAGATACCAGATACATACACATTTAGTATATTATTGATTAGGAAAAAATATTTAGTTTTAATATCTTAATACTTTTTCCTTTTCTTGACTAACTTCAGTTTTTTGATAACCTTTTTTCATGAATGCTATGCTTCTTTTTGAGTCCTTAAGAAACTTAATACATAGGCTTTTTTCCACTGTATTTTTTAGATTACTCATTTTTTCAGCAAATCTTTTATAATTCATAATTCAAAGGAGAGGAGAGAGAAAGAAAGAGAAAAGACAAGAGAAGGGAAGGAAAGAGAAGAAAAAAAGAGAGAGATTTACTACGCAGATCCAGGTCTTAGGAGAAATCTAGCTATGGTTAAGTGTGGCCAGAATGTTGAAGCTCTCCCAGGAAGGTGGGAGGGACCAGTGACAGTTATAATTTTAAAGAGAAGATACAGCAAAAGCACCAGTCTAGTAGAGCCTTCTGCTGAGCTGATTCACATTCAGGAAAACTTAGTGTGAATATGTAACTTACCAAGTCTTGGTCAGTCCTTCATCAGCTTCTACTCTGTCGAGCAGGACAAAATGCATCAACACATCCATTTACTCTGCATAGGGTAATGAATGTCTTTTGAATCTTAGATACTAAGTTTTATCAGAGTGGAAAGGAAGAAGACATGCTTTCTGACTGTAATAATTAGGTTAAGTCTTCAATGGAAAAAATGGCATTTGAGTTAGACCGGAGTGACTTGTCTCAAAGGACAGAATAGTATGCTTTTTCTCTGCGTCTTGAAAACTCCATATCAAGAGAGCAGAATGAGTTGCTCAAGGAGAGGCAATAGGTAGTTAGGTAGAGTTGGCTGATTAAGTATGAAATCTGTAATAAGGATTGGGAAAATTATATAGAAATAATTTTAAAGAAGGAGACTTCCATGATTGGAATGTAATAATATTCAATTTAGTGGCAATATTTTAGATGGTTTATAGAGAGGGAAATTTGAATAAGCCTAGTAGATCATTTGAGACCCTGGGATGAAGCAGTAAAGGTGGGAATCAAGCAAAATGATGAGTCATAAAATGTTATTGAAGATGGTTGACATATATTTTATTTTTATTTCACAGTCACAATAAAAGCTTATTGTCAGACACTGTTTTAAGCACCTTATAAATATTAATTTGTTTAATTTGTAAAACAATTCTAAATATTTGAATAAAATGATAAATAATTTAAAAATGAGTACATGTTTATGTGTTCAGAAGAGTTAATTCAGTTAAAGTGGAAATATAATTTAAAACAACTTTTGCTACTGGATGACTTATGCTTATAAACATATTCATATACTTACAAACATATAACTGGATGACCTATAGTTATATAGTTTGCATGTTTAGTGAAATCATCTATCTAAAAAAACTTTATAAATATCAAATAGCAAATGCCCAAGATATCATTATTCCCATTGTCAAAACTGATCACAAACTTTAAAAACAGATCAAATTTAAGGCTGGAGTCAGGCAGAACATTATCAGAATTAGAAGAGAACTAGTTAACATATAGTACTTCCATCTAGGCAACAGTGGAAAAAATGTTTGCATGATAACAGAGCTATATGGCTATTATTTGGAAACTGTTATGTGACTATTTTCCATGTACTTCTTAGCATTTTTTGAGATGGAAAATCCATGGAATGTTCCATTTTCGGTTTTGCATTAAGAAGGCATTCATAAGAAACTCGTTGTGCCAGAATGATAATTTTGCACAGTTTAATAGTTCCCATGAATCATAAAACTACTTTCAACCCACTCGTCATTTGGCCCTCTTTTACATGCTGATCCTGAGGGAGGGAATTTGGATAATGTATAGAAGTGCCAACCATAAAAAATTATTCAGGATTAAAGACAAAGATGAAGGATTTATTTTGATTATGATATAAATATGCTTACAAAAGGCAAATCAATGATACACCACATTAGGGCGCATTGAACTGAAGTGATGAAGTTAAGTCAGAGAATGAAACTTTGAATCCGGCAATGCAATGAAACTGCTTAATATTACTTTTATATTTAGTGGTATCCACACTAACTTTTAATTGAACTACTGTGTGAGTTTGATAATTGCAATGTCAAAAAGTTGGAGTATAAATAGACTCATTTCTCTTAGGGACTTCATCTTGGCTCTCCCTCCCCTGATCCTTTCACTTGCTTATCAAACAGTTAATAAGATAAAAAATTCAAGACATATGAAGAAAACATTTAAAGTCATTTCTTAATTCCCTCATTTCTCTAAATTCTCTTGTTTGTTTCATTTTTTTTTTATTAGTTATATTGTCCAGAAAATTTATGCTCTGGACCTCTTGGAGAAAAATTTATATTCTCCTTCAAAAATTTCTTCTGCATTCATGGTTTCAAATATTATTTGTAGGCCTTGCATTATCCAATATTTATCTATAGGCTCAGCTATTTTCAGACTTCTAGATTCATACATTTATATACCCATTCTAAGCCTCCTGCAGAATGTCCCATATATTCCTCAAACTCACTGAACACGTTATCTCTTCTGCTCACTCACTGTCATACAGACACCAAAATTTCTTCCTCTTTTTCTCATTTGGTTGTGATTGGGAAAGCCTG
>NW_007728743.1:188586-190366 GCF_000696425.1 Galeopterus variegatus | reverse complement strand
TTTTTTTTTATTAGTTATATTGTCCAGAAAATTTATGCTCTGGACCTCTTGGAGAAAAATTTATATTCTCCTTCAAAAATTTCTTCTGCATTCATGGTTTCAAATATTATTTGTAGGCCTTGCATTATCAAATATTTATCTATAGGCTCAGCTATTTTCAGACTTCTAGATTCATACATTTATATACCCATTCTAAGCCTCCTGCAGAATGTCCCATATATTCCTCAAACTCACTGAACACGTTATCTCTTCTGCTCACTCACTGTCATACAGACACCAAAATTTCTTCCTCTTTTTCTCATTTGGTTGTGATTGGGAAAGCCTGAAACCTAGGAACTTCCCTTGACTCTAACTCACCCCTACATCTCCAATGAAAAGTTGTTGATTTTACATTCTAAGTGTCTCAAATATGCTTCTTTTTTTCTTGACACACTGATACTCAAGTACTTATTATCTCTCTCCTAGTTATTGAAATAACCTTTGAATTGATCACTCTGACAGAATTCTCTTCCTTACCTAATCAGTTTTTTACACTGTTGTCAGAGTGATAATGCTTATATGCAAACGTGGTTGTATACCACTTAAAATTTTTCAGTTATTTCTTAAATCCTAAATTATAAATCCAAATTCATCTCTTGCTGCTCTACTAAATAAAATTTGTCTCCCAGCGTTAGCAAACTCTCAGAAACATATCGTTAGAGAGTGTCAAGATAGGGCTAGGTTGGCCTATCCAAAATGGAAGGGGAGTTAAGATGTTCTGAGGTGTAAAGTGAAATGCATATTCACTATGCATTAGCACATATTTTGTAAGCAATAAGTAGATACTAGGTTCTGTTTATACAAAAACTGGTAAGTCATAGTTTTTGTCCTTGAATTGTTTTTGGACTTCTGTGAGAGACATTTAAACTGATGCTTGAACTTGCACATCTAGTTTTGATTAGAGTAGGAGGTGACACCTGAGCAGAATCTTGAAAGACAGGTATTATTCACAAAAAGAAATGAACGAGGGGTTTTTAATCAGAAGCAGCAATGTGCCAAAGATACAGAGACTAACAAGATGATACCGCATTATAAACACTACAGAAAATATAGGCTAGACAGTCAAGAGTGGTGTGTGTCAGTATTGATAAGATAAGCAGAGGCCAAATCATAGAAGTCCTTCATTGTCTTTGTGAAGTGATAGAACTTTGTTGTTCAGACAGTGGAAATTGGTATGTTTTTTGTTTTTTGAGGTTAGAGTGAATAAATAAAAAATCATAAATTTCATATTGATACCACCTTTGAAGTATGATGAACAGAGTTGTCTTCATCAGCTCTGCATTTAGAAAGAGTCTTCCAATCTAGAGAATGGATAGAAGGTAACCAAATCATGCAGGAAAGATACCACTTTGGAAGATATTGCTATAATCAAAACAAAAAATAGCAAAAGCCTGATGGAATGGAAAATGCACATATCTGGAGATATTTTAAGGTGCACAATTAATAATAATTGGTGAATATTTGAGCAAGGAAGATAAATGAATGGAAACATACATACATGACTAGCAGAATTAGAACATGAAGCAAATATAGTTCTTTGAAATGATGCAAAACACAACTGTTCTAGGTAAATTACAGAAATGAAGAAACAAGAACAAGTGTTCATTTATATACCCTTATTAAATGTTTACTTGGGTAGATCAGATGCATTTAAAGTGGCTAGGCTATAAAAAAGTAATTATTCCAGTAATGGCCTTACAAACAACCACCACCACAAAACTTAACATGGACATATATCGTA
>NW_007728743.1:86643-187470 GCF_000696425.1 Galeopterus variegatus | reverse complement strand
GATTATCTTTAGGATTTTAACAAGAATCTGATTCTTCAAATTATATAGGCACATCGCCAATAGAAGCACACAGTAGCTAATACATACTAAGTGCACTGTATATACCAGGGATTGTACTAAATGATTTTTATGAATTATCTCAAATTTTCTGCACTTCCCAGATGAGCGAACTGAGGCTTAGATAGGTTAAAAGTTTCATCCTACAGTAGCACTAGTGGATCCAGAATTTCAGCTCAAGTCAATTGACTTCAGATGTGGTATTTTCAATCATCATCTAAGATTTCTAGACAGAAATAGTGGTGTAAATTTCAGTCCTTTAGGAAATACTTAATGCTATGAGTCTATGATAAGTTGTTGTGTTTACTATTACATTAAATTAAATCTGTGACATTAACATGGGTATTACATGCTGAAGGAAATGTTTAAACTGTGTTTGCCTGTCTTTCACATTTTTAAGATTTTTGATTTATTTAATCATGGATTATTATCTCAGGTTTATGGATCCCTAGGAGATATACAGATATGCTTTAGGGGACCAATGACCTTCTGAAATTATACCTCAAATTTTATGTGTATGCAATTTGTTATATTTTTCTGGAAAGTGAAAAACATTGCTTTTTCAGATTTTAAAGCTGCATGTGACCTGCAAAAAGTTTAGGAACCATTAATTAGATATTTTGTACTCTGACAAAAATCAGAATCAGAAAAAAAGGAATACTTTCAGCAAAAAAGTAAAAATGAATATGATCTCTGAATTTTAATAGGAACAATGGCAGTTATGGTATATAAAGTCTTAGCATAAATGTCACCAGGAAATAGTGGGATGTTTAAAACCATGCCTAAGAGACTGAAGTGTTACATCTATGTGATTTTGACTCACTAAGAAGTAGCAAGCCCAGTTATAATTCTGTATTTCAAATTTATTTATGAAACTTATAGCTCTTACAAATCCTTTTAATATGAATTTAATCAAATATATTCTAAAATTTGATATGTCATGGTCTGGATTAACTGTGTTTATTCTGTGTAACTACCATTTTAATTTTAAAGCACACTTCGTTTGGTAAGTGTATATTTAATTTTGCAAGAGTCTGCCAGACTGTATTCCAAAGTATTTGCTTCATTTTACATTTCCACCAGAAATGTATGAGTTCCAGTTACTCCATTTCCTGATCAGCACTTGATATTTTCATTCTTTTTAATTTTAGCTCTTCTATGGGATTTGTAGAGGAATCTCCCTGTGTTTTTAATGTGAATTTCCCTGATTACTAATGATGCTGAACATTGTTTCTTGTAATTATTGTTTATTTTTATTTATTTATTTATTTATTTATTTTTTCCTTTTTTGTCCTTTTTTTTTCGTGACCGGCAACGGATCTCAACCCTCAGTGTCGCGCCCGTACCGGACCAGGACCGGCAACGGGATCGCAACCCTCGGCGTTGCGCCCGCACCTCGCTCAGCCAGTGAGCGGCCGGTCTGTATGTGGGATCCGAACCCTTGGCGGGAGCGCCGCCGCGCTCCCAAGCGGTGCACTGTAGCAGTGCGCCACCGGGCTGGCCCGGGTCTGCTCTGATCTTAATTATTTTTTTCCTATTGTTTATTTTTATATCACACTTTGTGGAGTGTCTGTTCAAATATTTGATTTGCCCACTTTTAATTGCGTTGCCTGTTTTCTTATATTGTTTTACTGAAGTAGTGGTTATAAATAAAGCTTATACTGTTTTACCATATATCTGTCATTATGGTCTATTATTTTTTATTACTATATTTATCATTATACGATGTAATCAGTTTTTGTGGCTCTTTACCAATTTCTTGCTACCCCCTACCCTCCTTCCCCCTTTCCCACCTCTGGTGGCCTCAGATCCATTCTCTCTCTGTGAAAGTTCAGTGGGTTACTGTAATTGTTGTATTTTTCTTCTTTCTCTCTTTCTTTTTTGTTTCTTATTATTATTTTCTTTCCCAGCTCCCATTCATGAGTGAGGTCATGGGGTATTTCTCTTTCTGTGCCTGGCTTATTTCACTTAACAGAATTTTCTCTAAGTTCATTCATGTTGCTGTGAATAGCAGTATTTCATTCCTTTTTATGGTACAGTAGTATTCCATTGTGTATGTACATGACATTTTCCTTCCTCAGTTGTTCACTAATAGACATTTAAGTTGGTTCCAGCTCTTAGCTAATATAAAAAGAGCTGCAATGAACATGGGAATTCAAGTATCCCTTTGACGTGATGCTTTCTATTCCTTTGGGTACAGACCCAGCAGTAAGATTGATGGATTGTATGGCAGTTCTATGTGAAGTTGTTTGAGGAATCTCCATGCTGTTTTTTTGTCTTTTTTCGTGACCGGCAACGGATCGCAACCCTCGGCGTTGCTCCCGCACCTCGCTCAGCCAGTGAGTGGCTGGCCCGCATGTGGGATCCGACCCCTTGGCGGGAGCGCCGCCGCACTCCCAAGCGGCGCACTGCAGCAGTGCGCCACCGGGCCGGCCATATTGTTTATTTTTATATCACACTTTGTGGAGTGTCTGTTCAAATATTTGATTTGCCCACTTTTAATTGCATTACCTGTTTTCTTATATTGTTTTACTGAAGTAGTGGTTATAAATAAAGCTTATACTGTTTTACTATATATCTGTCATTATGGTCTATTATTTTTTATTACTATATTTATCATTATACGATGTAATCATTTTTTGTGGCTCTTTACCAATTTCTTGCTAACCCCCACCCTCCTTCCCCCTTTCCCACCTCTGGTGGCCTCAGATCCATTCTCTCTCTGTGAAAGTTCAGTGGGTTATTGTAATTGTTGTATTTTTCTTCTTTCTCTCTTTCTTTTTTTGTTTCTTCTTATTATTTTCTTTCCCAGCTCCCATTCATGAGTGAGGTCATGGGGTATTTCTCTTTCTGTGCCTGGCTTATTTCACTTAACATAATTTTCTCTAAGTTCATTCATGTTGCTGTGAATAGCAGTATTTCATTCCTTTTTATGGTACAGTAGTATTCCATTGTGCATGTACATGACATTTTCCTTCCTCAGTTGTTCACTGATAGACATTTAAGTTGGTTCCAGCTCTTAGCTAATATAAAAAGAGCTGCAATGAACATGGGAATTCAAGTATCCCTTTGACGTGATGCTTTCTATTCCTTTGGGTACAGACCCAGCAGTAAGATTGATGGATTGTATGGCAGTTCTATGTGAAGTTGTTTGAGGAATCTCCATGCTGTTTTCCATAATGGCTGTACTAATTTACAGTCCCAACAACAGTGTAGGAGAGTTGCCCTTTCTCCACATCTTCCCAGCATTTGTTATTCTCTGTCTTTTTGATAATGGTCAGTCTAACTGGTGTGAGATTATGTCTCAATGTGGTTTTTGATTTGCATTTCCATGATGCTCAGTGATGTTGAGCATTTTTTCATGTGTCTGTTAGCCATTTGTATATCTGTCTTTTAGAAATGCCTGTTCAGCTCCTTTGCCCATTTTTTAATAGGCTTATTTGTGTTTTTACTGTGAAGTTGTTTGAGTTCCTTGTATATTCTGGATATTAACTCTGTGTCAGTTGCATAGTTTGCAAATGTGTTCTCCTATTCTGTAGGATGCTTTTTCACTCTATTGATTGTTTCCTTTGCTGTGCAGAAACTTTTTAGTTTGGTATAATCCCATTTTTGTTGTTGTTGTTGTTGCCTATGCTTTTGGGGCTGAGGATATATCCAGAAGATTGGAAAACATCAGGTCAAAGGGATACCTGCACTCCTATGTTTATTGCAGGTCTATTTATAATAGCTAGGTGATGGAACCAACCTAAATGTCCACTGATGGATGACTGGATAAGGAAATTGTGGTATATATACACAATGGGATATTACTTTTTTTTTTCTATTTCTGTAAAGAATGTCATTGATGTTTTGATGTGGATTGCATTGAATCTGTAAATCACTTTAGGTAGTGTGGACATTTTCACAATGTTAATTCTTTCTATCCAAGAGTGCAGAATGTCCTTCCATCTTTTTGTGTTCTCTTTAATGTTTTTCAACAGTGATTTGTAGTTCTTATTTTGTGATCTTCCTAGGTGTTTTTTCTGTTTGTTTGTTTTTGTTTCTTTGTGACTATTGTAAATGGGCTAGCTTTCTTGATTTATTTATTTTTTTCTGCTAGTTCGTTGTTGGAGTATAAAAATGCTACTGATTTTGGGTTATTCATTTTGTATCCTGCAATTTTACTGAAATCATTTATCAATACTAAGAGTTTTTTTGTAGAGTCTTTAGGCTTTTCTATATATAAGATCATCTGCAAACAAGAACAGTTTGACTTCATCTTTTCCAATCTGGATGCCCTTTCTTTCTTTCTCTTGCCTGATTGTTCAGGCTAGCACTTCAATACTACATTAAATAGGAGTGGTGAGAGTGGGCAGCCTTGTTTTGTTTTCATTCTTAAGGGAAAAAACTTTCATTTTTTCCACATTCAGGATGATATTTGCAGTTGGTTTCTCATATATGGCTTTTATTGTGTTGAGATACTCTCCTTCTATACCTAATTAGCTGAGAGTCTTTATTATGAAGGGATGGTGCATTTTGTCAAATGCTTTTTCTGCATCTATTGAGATAGTAATATGGTTTTTGTCCTTGATTTTTATGATGTGGTGTATCACATCTATTTTGTTGCATATGTTGAACCATCCTTGTCTACCTGGGATGAATCCCACTTGATCATGGTGTATAATTTTTTTGTTATGTTGCTGTTTTCTAATTGTTAATATTTTGTTGAGGACTTTTGGGTTATGTTATTAGAGATACACACTTCTAGTTTTCTTTTTTGTTGTTGTTGTATCTTTGTCTGGTTTTGGTATTGGGGGATGCTAGCCTCACAGAAAGAGTTTGAAAAAGTGGCCTCTGTTTCAATTTTTTGGAATAGTTTAAAGAGAATTGGTATTAATTCCTCTTTAAAAGTTTGATAGAATTCAGTCATAAAGTCATCTGGTCCTAGGCTTTCCTTATTTGGAAGACTGCTGATTACTGCTTCAATCTCATTGCTTGTTATCAGTCTGTTCAGGTTTTCTATTTCTGTGGTATTGATTGTGATGTCTCCTTTTCACTTCTGATTTTTTGTTATTTGGGTCTTCTTTCTTTCATATTGTATATTTTAATTTAGCCTAGCTAATGATATATTTGTTTTGTTTATCTTCTCATAAAACCAACTTGTTGTTTAACTGATCTTTTTAATTGATTTTGGGGTCTCTATTTCATTTAGGTCTGCTCTGATCTTAATTATTTTTTTCCATCTACTAATTTTGGCATTGGATTGTTCTTGTTTTTCAAGTTTTTTGAGGTGTTGCTTTAGGTTATTTGAAATCTTTCTATTCTTTTCATGTAAGCATTTATTGCAAAAAACTTCCTTGTCACTACTGCTTTTGCAATATCCCATAGGTTTTGGTTAATGTGTTTTTATTTTCATTCGTTTTAAGACATTTTTTGATTTCCTGTTTAATTTATTCTTGGATGCATGGATCTTCTGGAGAAGGTTGTTTAGTTTCCATGTGTTTATATAGTTTTCAGCATTTTACTTGATATTCATTTCTAGTTTTAATCTGTTGTAGTCTAAGAAGATACTTGAAATGGTTTCAATTTTTAAAAATTTGTTGAGGCTTGATTTATGACCTAACATGTGGTCTATCCTAAAGAATGTCCCATGTGCTGATGAGAAGAATGTATACTCTGTAGTTGTTGGATCAAATGTTCTGAAGATAGCTGCCAAATCCAGTTGGTCTAAAGTGTTGTTTAAATCCTGTATTTTTCTGTTGATTTGTTGCCCAGATGATCTAGCCAGTGTTGAGAGAAGTTTGTTCAGGTCCCTAAATATTATCATATTGGTGTCTCTTTCCTTAGGTTTAACAGTGTTTGCTTTATATCTTTGAGTGCTCCAATGTTGGGTGCATATATATTTATGATTGTTATTTCTTCTTACTGGATAGATCCTTTTGTCATTATACAGTGGCCTTCTTTGTCTCTTTTTATAGTTTTTGGTTTAAAATCTGTTTTATCTGATGTAAGAATAGCTACTTCTGCTTATGTTTGTCTTCCATTTGAGTGGTATATCTTTTTCCATCCCTTCACTATTAGTTTGTGTGTGTCTTTATCAGTGAGGTGAGTCTCTTGAAGACAGCATATAGTTGGGTTATTATGTGGCATATTATCTATCTTTGTTGGGATGTTTTAAATATCTTTTGTTCATTTCTTCCCTTTTCATTGTTTGTCTTTTATGTTTGTTTGTTTTTTTGAGGTGGTAAGGTTTAGTTTCTCTTTCTTGCTTTCATTTTTGTTCTACCACTGTGTTTTGTTCTTTCGTATGTATTCATGGTAGTCATTGTTGTTTTTCTGAATACAGATGCAGGTCTCCCCTAAGGATTTCTTGCAGGGCTTGTCATGTGGTAGTGAACTCCCACACTTTTTATTTGTCTGGGAAATACACTATTGCTCCCTCATTACTGAAGGATAGCCTTGGTGAGTATAGTATTCTTGGCTGGCGGTATTTTTCTTTTAGTATTTTGAATACAACATCCCATTTTCTTCTGGCCTGTAGAGTTTCTGTTGGGAAGTCTTCTGTTAGTCTGATGGGTGACACCTTGTAGGTGACTTGATGCTTTTCTCTTGTTTCTTTTAGGATTCTTTCTTTGTCTTTGAGATTTGCTACTTTGACTATAATGTGTCTTGTAGAGGATCTTTTTGGATTAAATCTGTTTGGGGATCTGTGAGCCTCCTAGATCTGGAGGTCTGTGTCTTTCCCTATACCTGGGAAGTTTTATGTTATTATTTTATTGAATAGGTTTTCAATGTGTTTTGCTTTCTCCTCTCCTTCTGGAATACCAGTGATTTGGATGTTTGTGTATTTAGAGTGTTGTATAGCTCTCCTAAATTTCACACTCTTGTGTGACCTAATAGAACATGAACTTACTCACTTACACCCTCCCTGTCCAGGAAGGGTGTTAATCTATTCATGAGGGATCTGCTCCGATGACCCAACACCTCCCAACACCACTATATTGGGGATCAGATTTCAATGTGTGCTTTGGAGGGAGCAACATATTCAAACTATATCACTTGCATTTATAGGTGTTACATTTACAGCAGTTCTACATATAGGTGCAAGCATCTGAATTCTTTATTAGGTCTAATGTGGTCGTATCTGGGCATTTATGTCTTGACACATTTTATTTTGTTGTAAATATTTTTCTTTTATTTCTTCTTTAAATTAGTTGTTTTGATTTAGTTAAGTATATATGTGTACACATTATATTACCAGTGAATTTTACTTCTAGATAGCAAAATGAAGTTGACATTTTTTACAATATTTTTTATATATAAAATATATATTTGTTAAAATAGGTGTTTGGGTCAGGTAGGGTTCAGATCCCCAGCTTCTGGTAAAACAACCATATAATATCATGTAATTTTCAGGCTTTGGTGTCTGCCATGTGCTTGTCATTCCAACATCAACCTTTGAAACTGCTCCACTCTATGTGCTCTGCTCTCAACATATCACACTGGCTGATCATGTTTTCCAAACATGCCATGCAATGCCATGCTTATCTTTATGCTTTTCCTTTATCTCCTATTTCTGGAAAATCCATATTCCTTTTGTAAGAATCTGTTCAAATGGCAACACTCTTAGAATCTGCTACTCTCCTGCCTGGGTTACCATCACATATTGCCCTTATCTCCTACATAAAACTTTTATTTCTATCTTCCCAATTGAACCTGGGGCTTCTAAAGAATAGAGATGATGTCTTTTTTTATTCTTGGAGTGCAGAGATTGTGTTTTATTAATTTCTGTTTTCACAGCACCTAACTTGCTTGCATTATGAATGCTTATTATTTGCTTATTTAATACAATTTTATATTTCAATGAACTAAGTAACAAGTATAAATACCTTAATGCATGACATTTATTTAGCTCATTACATTTTCAAACCATTTTGCCCCCCCCAGCATTAAAAGGCTGTGGACCCATAATTCAAAACTCTATTTGCTTTCTTGGTGGTCTTGTCTGCCATCCTTTCTTCATTATCTGTCCTCCTCCAGCACTGGAATTTATGCACCACATTCTTTTATGGCTCAAGCCATTGCCCCAACACTATGCAGATTCTTCATCTAGTCTTTTCCTTTATATCTTGAATCAGAATTACAAAGCAGTCAAAAAGATTTTTAAATTACTCTCTGTTTTTCCACATTCATTCTCCAGTGATTGTGAATCACACGATTAGAATAACCAGTCTCTCATCCCAGCATTCTTAATGCTCAACTCTGTTACTGTCCAAATCAACTGTTGGGCCACTTCTTTCCATTATACTGAAAGTTGGCAAGTAGACTTTGACTTTAGCATGAGAAACATCTCATGTATGTATAATCATGCTCTTTATTTAATAACAGTAACTGAAATAGAGTTTTCACACACATTTTTTCTTAACAAATAAAATTATAAAAGGTAATGGAATTTGTTTTAATTTAGCATCTGTATAATCATGCTCTTTATTTAATAACAGTAACTGAAATAGAGTTTTCACACACATTTTTTCATAACAAATAAAATTATAAAAGGTAATGGAATTTGTTTTAATTTAGCATCTTTTTTTTTAAAAGATATGACATAAAAGTTTACAATTATTCTGACACACAGAAGTTACTGATTACTTTAATTTATAAGTTATTTTAATATGTAAATGTGCTTCCGAGATTCAAAGAGTAGCTAAAAAATTCAGTCAGAAGAGAAGCAAAGCTGATTACCATATAAAGGGGAAACCAACTTTGTTTACTGATCATCTTAGTATATTCCAGATGTACTTCCTGGTTTGGTTTTAGTAAGTATAGATAGTTGTAGTTCAGTAACTATAGGTAGTCCTGACAATGGTCTTTGAAAACTCTTCTATATCTAAAATTCTATGAGTCTTTCTCAGCTGTGTTTCTGCCAATAGAACTATGATTTGTGGGATAGAAGACAAGTGCCCTTGCGAACTTCCCTGTAAATTTTCTTCAACAGAATCCTTTGTTCTTACTAGAAAAATGGGAGATAATACTTTTGGAATAAAAATTGACTCAAGATTAAATAAAATTTGTATTTAAGTGTGCAATAAATTACTCTGTCTGAATACTCAATATTAAAGTATCTAATAAAATATAAATGCTCATCAGAAGTCACAAAATATAAATAATTTTCCAAGTCTGAATTTCTTTTCCAGAGACTTTATGTCCTTAGAGGCCAGAATCATATAAAAAGATATGTCCTTTTGGTTCTTTGCACTCAAACCCCTTTCTTTTGCTTTTAATACTGAAAATTTAAAAAATATTTTTGTAGCAAGAAGAATTTATCTTCTATCTTGACAGTTAATATTCTGGGAAAATGGAATTTATAGGATTTAGAGCTGAAAAAGATAATAGAAATTATATAGTTACGATATAGCATTGGTGCTTTATAGCCAGGGAATCTGATTTCTAAAATTATGAACTTCTAAGGCACTCAGTAAAGCCATACTAGAATCTGGATTTTCTTACTTGGTATAAAGCGTTACCTCATAATTGCAAGAAGTTTAATTACTTGTGTTACAGCTCTGGTTGGAGCAGTTTTGAGAGAAAATGAAACTTGGTTTTGCTTTTAATACTCTTTCTTCTCTATCCTTCTCTCTTTCTAAACTTCATAATCAATCTTTCTTCTACATGTCTCTGATAAACAAATTATCTACGTTCAGTAAAACCACATTTGACATCAGTTGCAAATGTCCTTTGTAGTAGTTGGTAATTTAATTCACCCATTTATCAGTCAAGTCCAGAAGCTAATATTTGACATGCAGAGGTTATAAACCTGTGTAGATTTATAAATAGACCACTTTAGACATAGACCACTTACTAACCAGAATTGCAAATCAATGACTTTGAGACTGATTCCTGTTGCAGGTGTATTTTTCTTTGGCTGCACAGAGTTTTTAAAAATTGAATTCAATGGCTTTACTGGAGGACAGAACCACCAATGTGTTAGTTTCTATGCTTCCTACTACTTGTAGGTTTGACATGTGATGTTTGGTTTCAATTATCATTATGAAAATGAAAATAATATGAATGAATCAATATTCCTTTGTGTTTGTTTATTTTTGTTTTTGGAGAAGAGAGTACATGGATGTTTTCTTCCAATGGAGATAACCTTGGGAGAAAATGGAGACAATAGTTAGACTAATAATGCCACTAAGGCTTCATAGACAGTCTTTGCCCTTAGTTCAGGAAACCTTAAAAATATTACAAATGTTTCTTACTATACATAATATTCTGACACACTCCATACCCCTAACTCGCTAAATAGAAAGTTGCATAATGTCGACTAATGTGATTGAACGGGTTATTTTAAAAACATAGTCTTACCTAAAGCTGCTATCTTTTAAATTTCTTTTTAAAATGGTTGATTGTAGAATTAAAAAACAAAAAACAAAAACAAAATATTGAAATAGTTAATATATACTTTACTGTATATATTTGAGTATTATGAAGGGAATTTGTCATGATTATTTTAACTAGAAACACAATAGTCATATTTTAGTTCATATTTCATAATATTCTATAAAACTAATGCATTTGTCTTTTACCATACATGCAATGGCAAATAGCAAAAGCCAAAGATTTTACTAGCTAACTTAATGTCATCAATGACAGGTTTAAAGTATATATAAATTAGTTTCATTTAGTAAATTGGAGAATGGTCATATCTGATCACAATGGTTACAAGTGCTAGACTTACAAATAATATTCAAAATTAGTTTTTCTATAAGAAATTTCCTATAAAAATTCAGTATGGCCTGCCCAAAAACAATAAAAAATATTTTGTTACAAATTTTGCTTCAAATGTCCTTCCTCTGCAACTATGTTAAAAATTAAATCAAAGAAATGAAAATTTTTCTTTTCAACAAATATCAACAACTAGTGCTTATTCTGAGTCTCAACAAGCCTGCTGAAACATCAAATAATAAAGGGGACCAGAATCTTTGCAAACAACCAAAATTATAAAAATCAATGCTACATGGTCGAAATATTCTTCTTTATTGACTAAGAAATGTAACCTTTGCTTTGCTTGTATATAAAATGCATCATAATTGTTCATACGGTTTTATGAAGAGAGACTCATTGTAAAGTTATTAGACATTTTTAGAAGTAATATTGACAGTAAGTGATGCTTATTACTTTTTCATTATGACATTCTTCTCAATACTTCTCTTAAATATCTATTAAATTTTATTAAATTATTTTATCATTTGAAATTTTGCTTATCCTCTCAAAATGTGAAATATATAAATATGCCACTTTACTTTTTACAATGATATAAGATTTAAAAATGTTTATTTTCCTTTTTTTTTTTTAAAAAAAACCCCACTTATATTGTATATTAGTTTTAAAACAATGGTTCTATTAATATTATTGCAGCCGTGGATTTTTTTCTTATTTCAAAATTTGTATTCTACATCACAACACCAGAAAAAAAATCCGTCCCTCTGCCGGACTATTGTTAGTTTGATGATTATACTAATATTAACTGCTTCACTTGAGTAAGCAAAGAAGAAGTAAAATACCAGTCAGACCAGCTGTTAATTCACAGAGTGTTATACTATGCTTATTAAAAATACCCAAAAGATGTACCTTTGTGGTTCAGTCTTTTGAATTAGAATCAGAATATTAATCATGCCTCAGGCCTAAATTAAACATTGGAAGGCCCCTTAAGAATTTTCACCAAATTTTCTTGGATTTTTCCTTTATTGGGTCTTCCTGGACTCTGTTTAGCTCTGTAATTGCTTTGCTCCTTTGTTGATAGGTTAAAGTACAATGTGATTTTCTCCATGTCATAATATTTAAGAGGACAGCTCAATGGTCTACTCCAAGTTGCAAAGTGCAGCTGAGACACCAATTTATAACAAAAATAGTGTTTACAATTTCAAATAAAGTGTAAAGTAAGAATGATTACGTATCTTAATGTCCATAGTTATAAAAGGATTTGAATCATTACTATCTTCATATCATTTATATTCTAATGGGGTTATCTTAAGTGATCCTGCCAAATGTAATTGATGTCTTATACATGAGAATGTAAAATTTTTAGCTTTATTTAAAAATAGAAAACAAAAATAGGAAAGTTGCACCATATTCAAAATATACTATTGTCTGCTTTCAGAAAATGATTATTTTTACTAATAAATAAATGTATGCCTGATTATTTACATATGGGCACAATTTCAAGGATTTAAATTGTATGATTAAGAGTAGCATTAATCGGTAAAGGGACATGAAAATCAACTACATTATATATTGATAAAATAAAAATAAATAAATAAATAGATAAATAAATAAATAAGTAGCATTCATGCATCTAGTTGTCTAAGAACCGTGTCTAGAGTAAATTATTTATGCTGGAGTTCAATTTGAACTCCAAACACTGAAGACCAGAACAAAAATGTTATGATCTTGAGTTATTTTTTAAATGTTTAATGGATCTCTGTTATCTCACTCCCAAGGTAAAGGGATGAAATAAAAAATACATAATGATAATAATAAAATTCCATTGCTCTTGATATATCACAAAATTTTTCTTCCTGTTTCTCAATTGAACTTTTTATAAACTAGTAATATTTTAATAGGAACTGTGTTAATTCTGAACTCCTCTACAGTTATTTGTGGAAATAGAAAACATGTATGTGGAAATTGTTATTTCAATTTATTGACACATTTGGTGGAAGCAACATGTTCATTATTTGAAGATCTGCTAACAACATTGGAGCTGAACTGATATTACATGGGCTTTATCTTGGCAGTATCAGTATATTGTGTAACAGAATAATAAATGTAGCTCTATGTAATTAAACAAGGAAAAATGCTTATTGATTCATAGTACTGTTAAAAAAAACAAAAAGTTTATATATTTTGGGGTGAGGGTGGTAAAATTAGCTTGCACACTGGTATGCCAACTAGTTAACTAGTTTCCACTACCAGTTAACTGTATGTTAACTAGTTCTCATTGCCAAAATTAAAAGAGAGGAAATATGAATTCATTGGATCTGATTGATATTTAAAAAGTAGTGCTGTATACCAACACTGTATAATCACTTTGACAGCTGTGAATTACCTGGAAAAAGAAGAACAATAACAAAAAAGAAGCATGTATTTCAGAAGGAAATGTGAACGGTGACTGGTGAGTATGGCACTAGTAGTACTGTGTTGTAAAACAGAGTATCATTGATGTTCTGATGTAGACCTACCTCATCTCTCTTTTCTCCTATCTGTGAAAGTATTTCTAGCTTCTTGGGGGATAGACAAATCACAGCGTATTCATTGTAATGTGTATATTTTGAAATAATCTGCTAGTTTTCAAAAAACCAAATACAAATTTGTTAAGCATTTCCATCAGAGACCACACTGTGACCAACAAAAATTAAATAACTGAAGGAAAATTTCCAAGAACCTTCTTTGACAACATTAGTAATGAAAGTTAGAACAAAATCCAATACAATGTCAACTATTTAGTAAACTGAAGACTCATGAGATCTATGAAATTATGAACATTTTATATTGCCCCAATCCATCATGGTTTAAAATTTTTTTGAACAGAGGCTCTTATAATGAATCTTTATAGCCCAGCTCTAACCATTATAAATATTTTGCAAATTCGTTTTGTGTATTTTCCCTTTTTTTGTTGGAATACTTGAAAGCACATTGCAAATAACATGTCATTTCATCCATAAATACTCAAGGATGTATTATTAACAAGTAATACATTTTTAATATGCCAATATTTTGTCGTCATATTTTAAAGCAAATTTCAATAAAAAGACACTTCACCCTAAATATTTCAGTATGTAACCTTAGCAGTCAAAAATATTAAAAATATAATTTCTTAATATAACATAATAATCTGGTTTATATTCAAATGTTTCCACTTTTTATATGAGCTCTACTTTATTTCAGTTTTTGAATAAGGATCATATTTCTTCCAGTTTATTGTGATATGTTCTGTTGTCTGTAAAAGTGCAACAACTAGACCTGTGTGCCTTCTGATGGTATGAAAAAGTACAGAGAACCAATTAAACATGAATCTAATAAAACTTCTAAGCATAGGTTTACAGTAAATACAGGGGAATCAACCAAATTAAGAATGCAGTAAATTCTGCAGGATAAGTATCCATGAATTAAAATAAACATCTAGAAAAAAAGGAGGATAAACAGTTACATATTTTAAAAGATTTTAGAGGTTTAATTGACTAAGTACAACATATAAACTCTATTTAGGTCCTTATTCAAAAACCGAAATAAAATAGAGCTCATATAAAAAGTGGAAACATATGAACATAAACCAGATTATCAGATTATATTAAGGAATTATATTTTTAATTTTTTTAACTGCTAGAGATGTATGCTGAAGTATTTAGAATGAAGTGTCTTTTTTGGAAATTTGCTTTAAAATACTATGACAGCAAATTAGTTAAAAGGAAATTGAATAATAAGAAGAAAGAGAAATAGGGGAATTTATCCCCTTTCCTTTCTCTATTCCAAGCTGTTCTTTTACCTAGGGCCACAGAGCCAGTTACGTAGCCCTCGTCTATAGTTACACATCCTAGCACGTTCTTATAATGGCAAACAATACTTGCCCCTTTGAGGTTAGATGTGGTGATAACTAAAACTTCCTGTTTTTGTGAGTCCATAGGGTGCTTTATTTTCCGTTGTTGTTTCCCTTAACCCTGACCATAATTTTGTAAATATTCCTAACACTTAAAACAATTCCATTACCCTCTTTGAATGTACTGTGTATTTCTTTCTAGGATTTGACTAATACAGTAATTCCGGGCTAGCCCCAAGACAGAGACCTTCAAAATTAGACTCTGGGACTGGTTTGTTGACATACTTGATGAGCAATATATTTTCATAATAGTCTGTTTTCCAGTCATGTGAGAAAATGGCTATCAATAAAATACAGTGGTTTCCAATGACTTAGATTAAAACTGGTGGTGGCATGGGATAAAATGCAAGTGATCCGGAGATCAAGTCTTGGGAGATCAAGTATCTATGGCAATTAGTCATGTGGACAACAATGGTAGTTGCAAAGATCGTGTAGTGGGATGGCTATTTCTTTTTCAAATAGATTTTATTTTTTAGAGTAGGTAAGTTCACATTAAAATTAAGCAAACATACTCTTTGTCCCCACACATGCACAGCCTCCCTCATCATGTTATACAACACCAGAGTGGTACATTTATTACAATTTACAAACCTATATTGACACATCATTGTCAAAAGTCTATAGTTTACCTAAGAGTTCATTCTTGGTGCGGGACATCTTATGGATTTTGACAAATATATAATGACATGTACCTACCATTACAGTATCATACAGAGTAGTTTCACTGCCCTAAAATTCCTCCATGCCCTGCCCAGTCATCCCTTCCACCTCTCTAACTGCTGGAAACCACTGATCTTTTCAATGCCTCCATAGTTTTTCTTTTTCCAGAATGTCATATAATTGGAATCATAAAGTATATAGCCTTTTCATATTGACCTCTTTCACTTGATAATATGCATTTAAAGTTTCTCCATGTTTTCCCATGGCTTGATAACTCATTTCTTTTAACACTGATTGATATCTCATTGATTGGATGTACCAAAGTTTATCAATACATGAATCTACTGAAGGATATCTCAAGTTGCTTCCAAGTTTTGGCAATTATAAATAGTTACTAAAAACATCCATTTGAAGGTTTTTGAGAGGACATAACTCTTTAACACTTTTAGGTAAATAACAAGAAGCACAATTGATGGATTTTATGCTAAGAATATGTTTAGTGTTGAAACTCTCTTCCAAAGTGGCTGTACCATTTTGCATTCCAACCAACAATAAATGGGAGTTTATGTTGTTCCACGTTGTCTTCAGCATTTGCTACTATCAATGTCTTGGATTTTGGCCATTATAATGGATGTGTAGTAATATCTCATTAATTTGCAACTCCTTAATGACATATAATGTCATATTTTCATATGTTTATTTCATATGCCATCTGTATATATCTTCAATGAAGATGTGTCTGTGTAGACCTTCTGTCTGTCCATTTTTTAATTGTGCTGTTTGTCATATTATTGTTGAGTTTTAATGGTTCTTAGCATATTTTGGATAACAGTGCTGTATTAGATATGTAATAGCAAATATTTTCTCCCAGTCTGTGGCTTGTCTTTTCATTATCTTGACAGGTTCTTTTATGGAGCAGTAGTTTTGTATTTTAATAAAGTTCAGCTTATCAGTTCTTTCTTGCATGGATCTTGCATTTGGAATTGTATCACTTGAGATTGTAGCTAAAAAGTCATCATCATACCCAGGGTCATCTAGATTTTCTCCTATGTTATTATCATCAAGGAGGTCTACAGTGTTGTGGTTTTCATTTTGGCCTATGATTCATTTTGAGTTAACTTTTGTGGAGGGTCTAAAGTTTGTGTGTATATTCTTTTTTTTTGGCATGTGGATGTCCAGTTGTTCCAGTACCATTTTTCCATTGTGTTGCCTTTGCTCCTTTGTCAAAGATCAGTTTATTATATATATGTGAGTCTATTTCTGGGCTCTCTATTCTGATCTATTGGTCTCTTTGCATAATTGTTCATCAATACCATACTTTCTTAATTATTGTAGCTTTATAGTAAGCCTCGAAGTCAGGTCATGTCAGTCCTCGTTGTTCTCTTTCATATTGTGTTGGCTATTCTGGATCTTATGCCTCTCCATACAAACCTAAGTATCAATTTGTCAATATTCGCAAATTAAATTGCTAAGATTTTTATTGGGATTGCACTGACTCTGTAGGTCAAGTTGAGAAGAACCAACATCTTGGTAATACTGAGTATTCTTATCTATGAACTCGGAATATCTCTCCATTTAGTTTTGCTTCATCTTTTTTCATCAGAGTTTCATAATTTTCCTCATTAAGTTTTTGTACACTTTCTTTGGATTTATACCAGCATTAGTCTGTTTTCTATTGTGTATAACAGAATACCTGAAACTGGGTGATTTATAAAGAAATAGAATTTTTTTCCCACAGTTTTTGAGGCTGGGAAGTCCACAGTCCAGGGGACACATCAGGTGAAGGCCTTCATATTGGTGGGAACTCTACAGAGTCCTGTGGTGACCATGGTGTAACATGACGAGAATGAGCTAGCAAGCAAGAGCTAACCTTTTCACTTGCTCTTCTTTTAATGCCATCAGAACCATGCCCATTACTCCATGCATGTATTAATCCATTCATGAGGAACAGTCCTCAAAATTGAATCACTACTTAAAGGCCCCACCTTTCAAATACCATGAATTGGATTCCCTGACATCTTAACACTGTTACAATGGGGGTAAGTTTCCAATACATGAACTTTTGGGAGACACAATTAACCCATACTGATACTTAAGTATTTCATTTTGGAAGTGCTAATGCAAATGGTATTGCTTGTAATTTCAAATTCGACTTGTTCATTGTTGCCATGTAGTTTTTTGTTGTTGTTGTTGTTTTTGTTTTTGTTGTCCTTGGGAATGGTCACAAAGGAAAGGCCAAATCAGAAAGCTTCTATAGATGCTTTAAAGAACTCTTCTATTTCTTGAAGTCAAAAGGATGATATTGATAAATATTAATCCAAGGGTTAGACTGTAATTGTTACAGAGTTTAGAACAAATTACAATTATTAAAATGAGAGCACTGGTTGGGAAGGACTTTAACTTGCAGTCATAGAATGGTAACAATGGTAACACTTGGGTTGGCACAATTTAGACTGAGAATTTGAACTCCAAAATTCTCCTTATTTGTGGAAGAAGTCCTCTCTATCAAATCTTGGGAGCCAGGTTTACCTATATATAAGTCCATAATGTTTTCATGTGAGAAAGTTGCTTTTTAAGTGGATGTTGTTTCTTGTAAAAGCAGCAAACACCATACATCCATGATCATAATGAAAATTAAATCCAAACATAATTCAGATAGAGAAATACCCTTTTTTATAATGCAGTAGTGTGCATATTAAAGAGTTGCAAGATTTTTAAATAAGAATCCATTTGAGTCTGGGATACGTATAAGGTAATTAATTTTAAGCATGAAAAAAACAGGTAAATTATTCATTCATTCATTCATTCAAAGGCAGAAGTCACTGAAATGGATGCAGCACCCTGAGATTTTGAACCAATTATGTTGACTTGAGCACCAGGCATTGGCATTAATGATATGTTATGTTAAATCTGATCTGCTTAATTAAAACCTGGGAGTGACATCAACACGATGGCAGAACAGGGCTTTCTAGCAATTGTCCCCTCACAGAAAAATAAATTTGAACAACTGTTGACACAGGAAAATACATTCTTAAGAGATAAGAAAATCAGCTGAGAGATTACAATACCTGGGTGTAGCACAGAAATAAGACTCATCGAAGAGGGTAAAAATGACAGTTTCACATTACAGGCATCATCCCTCCATCAACCCCAGGCAGCATAGCATGCAGAAAGATACCTTCACTTGGAAGAAGGAGAGGGCAGTGAGCATTAGACTTTGCCTTGGGCTAACACTGGGCTTGCCCCAGTAAAATTCAGCACAAGGTAGGCTCCCATCACCTCAGACTCCAGGCAGATACCCTAGGACAAAGCTTCCAGGCCTACCCCAATGCCAGGCCAGAACTGACATCCCAAGGTTCCAGGCCAGTTCCACAGCCTCACGCTCCAGGCTTTCCCCAGGGCCTAGCTAGCCCCAGTGTCCACAGGTTTCAGACCATCTGCAGCAGTGGACCAGCTCCTGTAGACCTAGCTGCTAGGAACTCCCCAGTGCGAAGCCAGCGTTCACAGATCCCTGCTCCAGGACAGCTCGTGTTGACTCAGGACCCAGTTTGCCCCAGCAACAAGCCAACTTCCATAGCCTTAGACTTCAGGCTGGCACCCACAGATTCAGCCTCTAGAGTGTTTCAGTGCCAAGCTGTTCTCCATGACCCTAGGCTGTAGGCTCACCCCAGCACCAGGTCAGCATCCAAAGACCCCAGCCATCAAGCTAGCCCCTGTGAATATAGGCTCTAGATCTTTTTAATGCCAGGCAATCTTCTGTGGTTCCCAGGCTAGAGGCTGGCCCCTGCAAACTCTAGCTCCAGGTCCACTCCAGGCTCCAAAGCAGCTCAGCTCCAGGATGGTCCCTATGGCCTCAGGCACAAGGCGGGGACACCTGAAGACTCAGTCTCCGGTACAACTCCCTTTTACATGAGCTTCAGGCCTGCCCTAGCTCCAGGTAAGTCCCATGTTCAAAGCCAATCTCTGTAGCCTCATGCTCCAGTGGACCCAAGGTCCAGCCCTGCTCCAGGTTACCCAGGATAAAGGCCAACTACAGGAGACCCCATTACTAGGCTGGCACCCATGGGCTGAGGTTCCAGGAAGATAATAATGAGAAACCCATAATGAGAATTATGGGACATGATCAAGCAAACAAACCCAACATGGGTGTCCCAGAAATAGCAGAGAAAAGAGAAAGGGGCAGAAAGCTCATTTAAAGAAACAATGAGAGAAAATGTCCCAAATTTGGAGAGGAAAATAAACATTCAGAGCTATGAAGCATAAATAATGTCAAATAGATAAAATACAAAGGTATCTTCACTGGGACTAATTGTATTCAAATTCTCAAAAGTCAAAGACAAAGAGAGAAATTGAGAGCAGCAAGAAAGCAACTTATCACATTCAAGGGACTCATTAAAAGATTATCAGAGATTTCTCAGCAGAGACTTTGCCAGCCAGGAGAGAGTGTGATGATATACACAGAATACTGAAAAGAAAAAGAAAACCTTTAAACCAAGAATACTATACCTGGCAAGGCTGCCTTGTAGAAATAAAGGAGAGATAACTTTCCCAGACAAACTAAAGCTGTGGGAGTTCATTACCATTAGACCTGCCTTATAAGAAATACTACAGGGAGTTCTTCATGTCAAAAGAAAAAGACACTAATTAGCAACATGAGAACTCAAGAAAGAATAAAACTCATTGGTAAATGAAAGTATGTAGTCAAATTTAGAATACTCTAATATTATAATGGGGGCGGCCAAATAAGTATGTCTTCAGTATGAAGATTAAAAGACAAAAATTTTAAACACAATAATATCTACAATAATTTATTGTAAGAAGCACACTAAAAATGTAAATTTTGACATGCAAAAGCCATAAATTATGGGAGGGATAGTAAAGTGTAGATGTTTATGCAATTGGTATTAAATTATTATCAGCTTAAAATAGCCTTTTATAACAACAAGATTTTTTTGTATGTTTTGTGGTAACTACAGAGCAAAAGTAGAGACACAAAATATAAAAAGTAAGAAAACAAAATATACCAACAGAGAAATCACCACATCACAGAGGAAGACAGCAATAGCAGAAGAAAGTAACAAAGCATAGACAGAACAACCAGAAAACAATGAACAAAGTGGTCGTAGTAAGTTCTAACCCATTATCTTGAATGCAAGTGAATTAAATTCCACGACCCCAAAAAATAAATAAATAAAATAAAGTGGATGAATGGATAAAAAAATAAATAAATAAAAGTAAAAATATTACTCAACTATATGCTGCCTACAAGAGACTTACTTCATTTTAAGGACAAACACAGATTGCAAGTAAATGTGCAGAAGAAGACAATTCATGCAAATGGAAACAAAAGAAAACAGGAGTAGCTGTACTTAAATCAGATAAAACAGACTTTAAGTCAAAAATATAAAAAGTGACAAAGAAGGTCATTATTTAATGATAAAGGGGTTAATTCCTCATGAGGATATAACACGAAAAAAATATATGCACCCAATACTGGAGCATCTAAATATACAAAGCAAATATTAGTAGATCTGAAGGGTAAGATGGACTACAATATGGTAATATTAAGGAACTTCAATGCCCTACTTTAAACAATAGACTGATGGTCTAGACAGAAAATCAATAAGAAAGCATTGGACTTGAAGTACACTTTAGACCAAATGGACATAACAGACATATATACATAGCAAAAGAAACAATTAGCAGAGCAAAAAGACAACCTACAGAATAGGAGAAAATATTTGCAAACTATGCATCTGACAAGTATTAATATCCAGAATATATAAGGAGCTCAAACATCAAGTCCAGGACCTGATGGCTTCATAGGTGAATTCTACCAAACATTTGACGAAAAACTAATACCAACTCTTCTCAATCATTTCCAAAAAATTAGAGAGAAAGAACTTCCAAACTCATTTTACAAAACTAACATTAACGTGATACCAAATCCAGACAAAAACACTACAAGAAAAGAAAATTGACAAACATAGATGCAAAAATCCTTAGCAAAATACTGGTAAACCAAATTCAACAGAACATTAAAAGGAGCATTCACCATAATCAAGTGGGATTTATTCCTGGGATGCAAAGATGGTTCTGTAAACATCACAACAATCACAAAAGTAACATCACATTACAACAATCACAAATTAGTAAATGTGATATGCCACATTAATAGAATGAAGAGTAAACACTTTATGATCATCTCAATAGATGCCAAGAAGTATTCAATAAATTTTAACATATATATATATATTTTTTGTCTTTTTCCGTGTCCGGCAACGGATCGCAACCCTCAGTGTTGCCCCCATACCGGACCGGGGACCGGCAATGGGATTGCAACCCTCGGTGTTGCTCCCGCGCCTCGCTCAGCCAGTGAGCGGGAACCGGTCTGCATGTGGGATCCGAACCGTCGGGCGGGAGCGCCACCGCGCTTCCCAAGCGGTGCACTTATCCAGTGCGCCACCGGGCCGGCCCCAATTTTAACATATTTTTATGCTAAAAATTCTAAACAAATTAGGTATAGAAGTTATGATCTTCAACACAAAAAGGCCATATATCACAATCCCACAGCTAACATCACAGTCAATTGTGAAAAGCTCAAGGCTTTTCCTCTAACATCAGAAATAAGACAAAAATGCCCACTCTCACCACTTTTATTCAGCATAGTATTGGAAGTTATAGCCAGAGCACTTAAGCAAGAAAAAGAATAAAAATCATCCAAATTGTAATGGAAGAAGTCCCTGTTTGAAGATGATATGATCTTCTATGTAAAAAACCCCAAAGTTTCCACAAAAACTTTTAGAACTAATAAATCAATTTAATAAAGTTTCAAAGTACAAAATTAAGATACACAAATAAGTAGTGTTTCTATGCACAAACAACAAACTATTTGAAAGAGAAATAAAGAACACAATCCCATTTACATTAGCTATGAAAAAATAAAATTAGATACTTAGGAGTAGATTTAACCAAGGAAATGAAAGAACTGTACACTGAAAACTATAAAACATTGACAAAAGAGAGAGAAGATGACACAGATAAATGAAAAGGTAACCCATGTTCATGGATGGTTTTTGTTTTTTTTTAATTTTTATTTTTTTTATTTATTTATCAGAATATAATTGATTGTACTATCCATGGGATACAGTGTTGAATGTAAATACCTGTGTGCAATACATGATGTTCAAATCAGGAAGATTAATGTATTCAACATTACACAATGTAATTGTTTTCTGTGGCCTTCTATTAAAATGTCTATACTACCCAAAGCAATCCACAGATTCAGTGCAATCCTTTCAAAATTCTAATGACATTTTTCACAGAAAAAAACAATTCTAAAATTTGCTTGGAACCACTGTTTTAGTCCATTTTGTGTTGCTATGACAGAAATACCTGAGACTGGGTAATTTATAAAGGAATGAAGTTTCTTTGGCTTATGATTCTGGGACAGCTGCATCTGGCATGGGCCTTAGACGGCTTCTACTCATGGTAGAAAGTGGCAGGCAGCTGGTGGGTACAAGCAGATCACATGGCAAGAGGAAGCAAGAGAGAGAGAGAAGGTGCCAGGGTCTTTTTAAGCAACGAGCTCTCATGGGAATTAATAGAGCATGAACTCTATTAATCCCCACTCCCTCAGGGAGAGCATTAATCCATTCATGAGGGATCCACCCCCATGACTCAATCAGTCTCCAACACTGCCACATTGGAGATCAAATTTCCACATGAGTTTTGGAGGGGACAACACATCCAAATGCCATCAAACCACAAAAGACCATGAATAGCCAAAGCACTCATGAGTCAAAGAAGCAAGGCTGGAGGCATCACATTACTTGAATTCAAAATCTACTATTAAGCTGTAGTAATCAAAACAGCATGGTATGGGAATAAAAACAGACACAAAGACCAATGGATCCTAAATAAATAATGCATATAAATAAAGCTATGCATTTACAATCAATTGTTTTTTGACAAATATGTAAGAACACATAATGAGGAAAGGACAATCTCCTAATAAATAATGCTTAGAAAATTAAGTATCCACCATTACTACTACAAAAACAAAAACAAACAAACAAAAACCCCCAAAAATAAACATAGGGGAGAAACGTCCATAAAATTGGTGATCTGCACAGTTATTTTTAAATGTGATACAGTATAGGCAACAAAAGCAAAATTAGACAAATGAAATTGCATCTAACTAAAAAGCTTCTGCACAGCAAAGGAAACAACAGAGTGAAGAAACAACCTATAGAATGGAAGAAAATATTTGCAAATAATATGATAAGAAGTTAATATCCAAAATATATAATGAACTCAACTCAGTAGAAAGAAAAAAAATAACCCAATTAATAATTGGCCAAAGGACCTGAATAGAAATTTCTCAAAAGAAAACATGTAAATGGCCAAAAAGTACATTAAAAAAATGCTCAATATCACTAATCATCAGGGAAATACAAATTAAAACCACAGTGAGATATTGTCTCCCACCTGTTAGAATGGCTACTAACAAAAAGATAAATAATAACAAGTGTTGGTGAGAATGTGAAGAAAACAAAACCCTGTGCACTGTTGGTTTGAATGTAAATATATCCAAATATATCTAAAGGAAATAAAATCAGTATGTTTAAGAGATATATGCACTCCCATGTGCATTGCAGCATTATTTACAATACTCGAGATATTGTTCACAATACTCGAGATATGGAAGCAACCTAAGTGCCAATCAACAGATGCATGAGTAAGGAAAATGTTATTTAGCCTTAAAGAAGTAAATCCTGTCATTTGTGAAAACATGGATGAACATGGAAAACATCATGTTCAGTGAAATAAGCCAGGCACAGAAAGGCAAATAGTATATGATCTCACGTACATGTGGAATCTAAAAAAATCAAACTCACAGAAGTAGAGAGTATAATGGTGGTTACCAGGAGCTGCGGGTTGGGGGATTGAGGAGTTGTTGGTCAAGGAATACAAAATTTAGGTAGACAGGAGGAATAAGGTCAAGAGACCCATTGTACATCATGATGACTGTTGTTAACAACAATGTATTATACTGCTGAAAATTGCTAAGAGAGATTTTAAGTGTTCTCACCATAAAAAAATAAGTATGTGAGGTAATGCATCTGTTAATTAGCTTGATTGAGCCATTCCACAATGTATACATATTTCAAAACATCATGTTGTATACCACAAACATGTACAATTTTTATTTTTCAATTAAAAGAAAAGCCTGAACTTAATAATAGCCTAAAACCAGTGAGGATGTAATTCTGGCTATTCCTTGCTTACTGTAGGCTAGGACAAAAGGAATGCTGAAGTGGATTTGTAATGTGTGACCCACACAGACTTCCCTTAACCCTCTTTCAGATGAGGCCAAGAGAACACTCCTAGCATCCTTGCAAAGACAAGTGGTGGCTGTCCTCTGCAGGCAGGACATGACAGTGAGAAGCATCGAAATGAAATGGGGTTCTGTGGTTTTTATGTAGATAACGGAATCAGTGAGTGGGAGAGGCCAGATCATGGCTTTTAATCATGAGAGGAAAGGTGTGTACAATGACCAAAGAAATCAGAGAGATGAAAGAGTAACAGAGATCTATGACATTGTCTAATCAACAGTGTCATTAGAGATAACATAAGTGGGTGGCCTACTAAGGTACTGCTTATATATATACATAGATACACATATTTATAGATACATAAATATACATATACATATATATGTGGAGAGAGAGAGAGAGAGAGAGAAATTGTGGGTCTGATAAACAAAAACCTACTATGAATTAACGTGGGGATTCACAGCCTCTTATTCAGTTCTCTGTCCTAAATATGTCTTGCATAAATTCTCTGATGGGAAATTAATCTCTGTGAAGCAGTCCATTCCATTTTTATTACATGGTTATTCTTTCCACCTGTTGGTTCTTGCTTTCCCCCCAGAGCTACACAGAGGAATCTAATTTCTATTCTAATGGATAATTCTTCAAATATTTGATGACAATTTTTATGTTTCTCTCTATTCTCAAAATTTTAAGTTCCTTCACCATTCTGGTTGCTACATAGTTGCCTTCCAGTTTTTAATGACATTCTTTTGAATGCTTCAGTTGTGCAAGTTGGAACTCCAAGATTTGGTCAGAATTATGTCTACCATATTCCAGCTATGGTGCTTCTAATAATATAGTCTAAGATTAAAGTAGCTTTGTTGCCAGCTTCATTGTAATGCTGAATTTGATAAAAGTTCTGGGAAAGATGGAATAATAGATGCTGAATTCTAAAAGTTCTGGGAAAGATGGAATAATAGATGCTGTTTAATGTACGTTTATGACAAATTTTTTTATAGAGTACCCTCCTCCAGCACACATTTTTCATCTGTTGGTTAAAACATATCAGAAATTTCTTTCTTGAAATGGTCTTAGCAGACATTCTGTCTTGAGTTTGATGGCTTCGGTCGTGTAAAACTGACTTATGTTTATGGTTCATTTCATGCAAAGAGCCAAAAGACACATTGTGAAAAGTGAGACCAGTATGGAGTTTGTACTATAAGCGATGTATTTTACCCACCAAAGATTGCTGTGTTTCATGTGATATGCTCCATTTTCACAATGCTCAAAACTGTATTTTCAAATAACACAAATATAGGCATACTTGTTTTATTGTGCTTCACACATACTATGTTTTTTACGAAATAAAGGTTTGTGTTGACCCTGTGATAAGCAAGTCTACTGGCGCCATTTTTCCAATGGCATGTGCTCCCCTAGTGTCTCTGTAATTCTTGCAATATTTAAGTCTTTTTCACATTATTATATTATTATGGTAATCTGTGATCAGTAATCTTTGATGTTACTATTGTAATTGTTTTGGGGTCCCACAAACTGTGCCCATATACGACTGCAAACTTAATCCATAAATGTTGTGTGTATTCTGACTGCTCCACTAAACAGTTGTTCCCCTGTCTTTCTCCCTTCTCTGTGGACCTCCTATATCCTGAGACACAAGAATATTGAAATTAGGCCAATTAATAACCCTACAATGGCCTATACGTGTTCAAGTGAAAGTAAGAGTCTCATGTCTCTCACTTTAAATCAGAAGGTAGAAATGACTAAGCTTAGTGAGAAAGGCATGTTGAAAGCTAAGACAGGCCAAAAGCTTGGTTTCTTAAGCCAAATAGTCACCAAGTTGTGAACACACAGGAAAAATTTTTGAAAGAAATTAAGTGTGCTACTGTATTTAACACACGATAATAAGAAAGTGAAACAGCCTTATTGATGATATGGAGAAAGTTTTAGTGGTCTGGATAGAAGATCAAACCACAACATTCTCATAACCCGAAGCCTAATCCAGAGCAAGGTTGTAACTCTCTTCAATTCTATACAGGCTGAGAGAGGTGAGGAAGCTGCTGAAGAAAAATTTGAAGCTAGCAGAGGTTGGTTCATGAGGTTTAAGGAAAGAAGCCGTCTCCATAACACAAAAGTGCAAGTTAAAGCAGCAGGTGTTGATGTAGAAGCTGCAGGAAATTATCCAGAAGATCTAAGATTAAGCTAAGATAATTGATGAAAGTCATTACACTAAACAACAGATTTCTAGTGTGAACAAAAGAGCTTTCTGTAGGAGGAAGATGTCGTCTAGGGCTTTTATATCTAGACAGGAGAAGTCAATGGCTGGCTTCAAAGCTTCAAAGGACAGGCTTACTTTCTTGTTAGAGGCTAATGCACTTGGTGACTTTAAGTTGAAGCTAATGCTCATTTACCTTCTAAAAACCATAAGGACCTTAGGAATTATGGCAAATTTACTCTGCCTGTGCTCTATCTATAAATGAAACAACAAAGCCTGGATAATAGCACATCTGTTTACAGGTTAATTTACTGAATATTTTAAGCCCACCATTGAGACCTCTGCTTAGATAAAAGATTCCTTTCAAAATATTACTGCTAATTGGCAATGCATCAGATCACCCAAGAGCCGTGATGGAGATGTACAAGGAGATTCATGTTGTATTCATGCCTGGTGATATACTCATTCTGCAACCCGTGGATGAAAGTGTGATTTTGACTTTCAAGACTTATTATTTAAGAAATATATTTTGTAAGGATATAGCTGCCAAAGATAATGATTTCCCTGATAGATCTGGGTAAAGTAAATTGAAAACCTTCTGGAAAGGATTCACTATTCTAGACATCATTAAGAACATTCATAATTCGTGGGAGGAGACCAAAATAACAACATTAACAGGAGTTTGGAAGAAGTTGATTCCAATCCTCGTGGATGACTTTGAGGGGTATAAAACCTCAGTGTAGGAAGTAACTGCAGATGTGATAGAAACTGCAAGAGAACTAGAGTTAAAATTGGAGCCTGAAGATGTGACAGAATTGCTGCAATCTCATAATAAACCTTTAACAGATGAGGAATTGCTTCTTATGGATGAGCAAAGTAAGTGATTTCTTGAGATGTAATCTAGTCCTGGTGAAGATGCTGTAAACACTGTTGAAATGACAATAAAGGATTTAAAATATTACATAAAGTTAGTTGATAAAACAGCAGCAGGGTTTGAGAAGACTAATTACAAAAGAAGTTCTACTGTGGGTAAAATCCTCTACAGCATCACATGCTGCAGAGAAATCTTTTGTGAAAGAAAGAGTCAATAGATGCAGTAAATCTCATTGTTGTCTTATTTTATGAAATTACCACAGACATCCCAACCTTTGACAACCACCACCCTAATCATTCAGCAGCCACTAACATTGAGGCAAGACCCTCACCAGCAAAAGGATGATGACTTGCTGAAGGCTGAGATGATTTTAACATTTTTTGGTAATAAAGTATTTTTTTAATTAAGGTGTGTACACATCTTAGACATAATTTAATAGGCTGCAGTATAGTGTAAATATAACTTTATATGCACTGAGAAACCAAAAAGTTTGTGTGACTCATTTTATTTTAATTTTCACTTTATTGTGATGGCCTGGAACTGAAGCTGCAACATCTCCAACGTATGCCTGTATGTGCTAACCCAAATAAAATCAATGTCAAATTTTAAAGTAAGTCTAGAATCAACATGCTCTTGAGAGAAGCTGCCATAATTCAGTTCCACTATCATTCCCCATCTCCTTGTAATGAGTCTATGAATGCAATGATTTTATTGTACCTTGTAGGGACTACCGTCTAGTATATTCCTAGGTTATTGTTTTTTTTTTTCTCTTATGTTGCTGTTAATTAGGCTTGTTTAATTCAGTTATTCTTTATGTAAAGGTATCTAATTTTCTTGCACCTAATATTTCTATCCCAAAATTTGAGGAAGCAAAGGAAAGTAACTCATGTGTTTCTAATTGATATTTGAGAAGAGAGTTTTAATGAAATAATCCATTATCTTTTGCAGAATGTTTAATTTTCAAGCTTAAACTGTTTCTAACATTAACAATCTACATTCTCTACAAAACAGCAGTTTTGAAGATAAACTAACTACCGAAAGACAAGCAAGGTGTGTATGCCTGCTAGTGATGTTTTGCAAGTTAAATATCTATTTCATTGCATAATAGTGTTTGAAAACTTTGCATGTAATTTTCTGACCCACATATAGCTAGGGTTCTGCTGCTGGATTCCTTGGAATAGATATTTGAAGGCCAGTGAAATCCTTCAAATTATATACATAGTTTTCAAGATAAATGTGCAGTGCATTTATCTGAAAAAAAAATTTCAGACTTGTCAGATTTTCAAAGTGGCCCATAAAATACATTCCAAAAAGATCAAGTAGCATTGATAAATGAACATGATGTGTGATATATTCATAAGCAAATATTCTTTCCTTTTAAAATTAGGGATTTTGAAAGAGATGTTGGAGCTTTCAAGTGGGATATTCATGAATGGCAGGAGAGTGAGCTCTAGATGGCAAGTTCAGTTCAGATTTGGCTCTGTTTGATCTGGCTAGAACACTGTTGATATTAGTTCCTTCAAAATATCTCTGGAAAGGCTAACACAGTAGGTGTGTGTGTATAGCTCTTCAAAAGAACCAGATTGGGAAATCTGGAGATTAATGATCTTTGTTGTACAAGGCCAGGTATAAGCTTAGGTAGCCTCCTAGGCAGTCTGCACATTGCCATGGCAATGGATTTATGACCTGACCTTGAGAGTCAAATTCTGTGGAAGAAAGATAGGTTCTTCCTATCCATGGGCCAAAATTCTATAAGAAATGAAGTAAAATGTTTTATTTTTTAATGTTGCTTTATTGCATTTATAAAGAAACAAAGCTAGAAACCAAAGAAAACCGTTAATAAATTAGTGAGATTAAATATCACCGATGAGGAAATTTGCAAATTTTCTTGTCAGTGGGATTTACCTAGTACTGACTGTTTATGTCTGAATTTAATTTACATAATTAAGACAAAGCTCAACTTTCTTGAAAATATGTAAGACTATATTTGGGGGGAGTTAAATCCTGTGGGATACCATTTAGAAAACATTTTGATCAATGCTTTGCAAAATAATTCTGAATAAAATGAGCCTTATTCCTTTGTAGTCAGAAATTAAATTGCTCCAATGTAATTAGCTGCACTGTAAGCACAGTTTTGCTTTTCTGCTGAGAAAATGTTTGGTATTCTATATCCTTGCTATTCAAGCTATTGTTTTATATCCATGTCTCTCAAACCTCAGTGTACACAAGAGTCACAAGGGAATCATGTTAAAATGCAGATTATTCAGTAGTTCTAGAAGGGGCTTAAAAATTTTTGCATTTTTCACAGACTCCCAGGCTAGGCCAATATTGCTGATTTCTAGACTGCACACTGAGTAGTGAAATTCTAAATAACATACCTATTATATTTCTTTCAAAATACTGTGCAATTAAAACATTTTCAATTTCATAGTAAGACACATTTTTAAATAGAGAATGCATTCATTAAATATAATTAAATTAAAAATAAATATATAAAGAGCTCTATATTAAAAGAAATAGTGGTTTACATCTGAAGTAAAATTAAAGTATCATGCTAAAAGTAAAAACGTTTTAAGTTAGACTGTTTAAAAATTGATTTTAACTAATGGTTCCAGAGTGGTATGAGGCATCTTTGCTTAGTACCGTTTGCTACAGGTACACTAGTTCCTTTTAAATGGCTATTTTTACATAGTTTATGAGATTAGAAAACTAGGAAAACTTACTGGCAATTTCTCTATTATTCATCTGAATGGTGAGATAGCTTGACAATAGTGACTTTAGAAAGCAATTTAAGAGCGCACCACCCCCACACACACACATGTTCATTCAGAATGCGGTGTCCATATGTGAGACTGTGTAGGATGAATCTAGTTCCAATCCAGAATCAGCACCTATATGACCTGCTGAGAACTGGCGATGTTTTGGAACACCATGTGGCTTGCTTCCTAATGTACATTAAATTTCTTTTAAAAAGAAGTTACGTGTGCTTTTTGACTTTGGCAGAAAGGACAAAGCAGGACCATAATGAACTGTAAATTCTAGTGTATTTATAGCTCACTATAAGGTTTTAGTTTCTGTGTGTTTTTCATACATTTCCTCTGAACTTGGCTCCAGCAGCGGGTTCAGTATGTTTGACCTTCTGACAAGAAAAGCTTCAGCAGGTCCACATTAGCCAGCAAATGTTTTATTTTGTGGGGAGACTTGCAGCATGAGGGGAGGCTAAATGATTCCTAATAAAACGCACTGTTGGCACTACCTTTTGGCAGAAGTTTACATTTATTTTTATTTGTTTTATTTCTTTTTAAGATAAAATTAACAATTAACATTATTAGTAACAATACTAATTTTTTAAAATGTAGTTGCCATCATCTTTTAACATGCATAGTCATTGGTCCATGTGGGAGTTTTCGAATGTGAAAATTCTTTTGAATGTGACAGGACAGGTAACTATGCTACCTTCTGCCTATTCTTAGGGTTATATACAGATTATTTAGATTAGAATATCTTGAATAAATTAGCTTGTATTGCTGTGGGGATGATTGTTCAAGTTAACTGCGTTAGACTTGCCACAAAGGAAGGAAAATATTATTGACTGACAGTGACGTCTCTGCCATTTCAACTGTGGCCAGGTACTTCATGTGAGATGTATCTCTGCTATTCTAGCGTATTTTCCTTCATGCCAGCGCAGCATGGCCACAGTGGGTTGAGGGAGGAAAACTGTGTGTGAGGCGTCCTCAGCAGGAGCAGGGGCCGCAGGCCCAGTGGTGGGCGGAGGCCTGCTGAGAAAGGTGTCAGAGAAAGGTCCACTCGGGGACCAAGACTGTCACTCAAAGAGCTCCTACGAGGTGGCAGTGCTCAGGGAGCGGAGTGCACATTGGAACAAAATACTCCAATTTTCATTCAATAGAGTAGTGTTTACAATTGTACTCACCCAGATTAAGTATTTAAGGCCTCATTTTTTCTCCTTTCACTATTTTTTCCTTAATTACCTCATTAATTTCTGGTTTTGCTTAAAATATTGAGCAGGCTGAAACTATATGGCTCATTTATTCTACGTTACTTTGTTTACTTTTCCAAAGTAAAATGGATAAAATTAATTAATAAATTTAGGCCCATTTGCTATAATTTGAAGAACCGTTAAATAATATATCTTCCTTTCTTCACTAAAGTGCCTTAAAGTAATTCATCTGTGAGAATAAGGCAATCTCTTTCTCAAGATATTTTTAAGAAAATGGCAGACTTATTGTCCTGAAGGTTTAGATTTAATTCTGCTCATAGTCAGGATGTGGGATAACCAGGCTGCACAGGGATTCTACTATATTCTATCAAAGAAATAGTTTATCACTGGCTTGCATTATTTGCATGAAAAGCATAAACAATTAATAAATCAATATTCTGATTTTCTTCCTCATGGGTGTAGTAGGGGCTCTATTTGTAAAAATAATAATTCCAATGATATATTTGAGTTTTGAACCAAATACTGTAGAAGAAATGGCAAGATCACTCTTCAGTGCCAATTTGGAAAGTACTATGATTGACAATAGCGTGTGAACACAAACACAATCAGAAATATTGTCAAGTATGTTAGCATAGATAAAGTACATGCCTGATGGGAAGGGTGGATAAGTTATAGATTAAGGTTGGAAAAGGGCAATGGAATATGCTGATACTGCCTGGGACAGGGAGAAAAAAAAGGAATGCCAAATGGTGTAGAGAAGGAGATCTTCAGGCCTCCCCAAGAGTATGCTCCCGACTATAATAATTGCCCACATAGGCACAAGTTGTTCTGTTTACAAAAAGGAAGCGAAAGCATTAGCAAATAGGCTTTCAGCAGTACAGCTCCATCAGCATCTGATAGTGAAAAGAATCTGCTTAGGGGTGTAATGAGCACTGAGTGACATATTATAATTAACGTGCTTAGACCAATGCCTGGGACACCGTCAGTGCTCAATAAACATTAGGTGTAGTTGATATATACACACACACACTGATAGTTGATATATATATATATTCTCACACACATAAACATGTACATATACATGAGTACTTCAAAAGATCATGAAACATCGAATTAAAAAATAATATGAATCTTTCCATGAACTTTTTGAAGTACCCTTGTATATGTAAGCTGTATATGAAAGGAAAAGAAATGGAGAGCTACGAAAAGAAAAAAAAACGTGCTCAACTTTAGATAAAGCTAGAAGTGCTTATCTTTTCCTTTTTAGTTTTTAATTAAGTAGCATTAAGTATGCTTTTAATTAAGTAGCATAAACAAAGTTCCTGTAACAAATATCCACTTAAAGATATTTTAAATTTTCTCTTAAAACTCTGCATTAATGACCCAATAATGCTTTGTTGTGGCTTTCAGAAAATGTGTGAAGTGTTCTGACAGTGTGTCAACAACGTGTCAAATATTGTGAGAGAGAAGCTAAGAACTGGAATCATAGTGTCACCAAGTGTTAAAGCTGGAGGGACCTTAGACCCCCTTCATGTTGGAAGTGATAGGGCTGAAGCCCAGGAGGATTAAGTGATTTGTTCAAGGTCACATGTAGAGCAAGTAAGGACCAAGGAGTAGAACCTGGGTCCCTTAGCTCCCAGTCACGTGCTCTTTTACATTGGTAATTTCTCTCCTAACTATATTGTTTTATTTTGTACAGAACAAAACACTGACTGTAGAAATGGAATCAGAGTTTTTTTGGAATCTGAGACATTTTAAAGGTCATCCATCTCTTTTTAGTCAGAGTACATAGCTATCTATCCCCTTATTTAAGAATTTATTCCACACATAACTCCTATAGATATTAATTTCCACAGTGAGAAGTAGTTCTGAATAAATATCGTTATCCCTCACTTTAAATCTACTTTTCACTGAAGAAAGCATGTTTTTTTCTTTCCTTGTTTTTTTTCTTTCTTTCTTTCTTGTATGCTTGCTTTTTAATAGACCTGCCCTTTCTCTTTGTGCCACTAGATTCAGACAGTCGAGCACATAGAAATTATTTCAAATACAGACACATAAGCACATGCACATGTACAGGCACACACACACACACACACACAAAACACAACACAACACATATGAAGCACTTGATAAACTACAGAGCACTTCAATTATTACCTTAATTTCAAGTTAGTTAGTTGGACATCTTCAAAAGTGCACTTTATTGATGAGAAAACAGAGTCAAAGAGTAGTGATTTTTCAAGTAAAGGCTCAAAACGACGACTTTCTCTTTCAATATATATATGCACGTAATAGAATATAGATCTTTAATGGATAGTTAAGATAAAAGATACTATTTCAGGATATACCAAAATATTTTGGAATTAATATAAAGGAGGACAAAAATAATATTTTATACCTAGTTCTCAGTGATAAGGAGTGATATTTTGTATTAGAAAATCCAAATTTAATCTAACTGATTTATATTTTAATATTTTTATTTATATTTGTTTAGTATTTTAATATTTTAAATTCTAAATCTGCTTTGAAAGATAGAATAAATTTTTCATTTAAACTTGAATTTTTTTATTTCTTAAGTTGACAGGTGAAAATGTGTACAGCTATGGTGTACAACATGTTTTGATATATGTATACACTGTGAAATGGCTAAATGAAGCTACTTAACTTATCCATTACCTCACATACTTACTATTGTTTTTAGTAAAAATACTTAAAATCTTTTCTTTTACCAAAAGTTAGGTATAAAATGTAACATATTGTTGTGAACTGTTGTTACCATGATGTACAATGGATCTCTTGAAATTATTCCTCCTGTCTAAATGAAACTTTATGTCCTTTGACAAAAATATCCCTGATCCTTCCACCCACCCCACCACCAGCCTCCTGTACCCACAATTTTACTTTCTGTTTTTATGAGCTTGATTATTTTAAATTCCAAATATAAGTGAGAACATGCAGTATTTTTCTTTCTGTGCCTGGCTTATTTCACTTAACATAATGTCCTTCATTTTCATCCATGTCATAAATGAGAGGACTTCCTTCTTCTATAAGGCTGAACAGTGTTCCATTATGAATATATACTGCAGTGTCTTTATTCATTTGTTCGCTGATGGACACTAAGGTTGATTCCTTATCTTAGCTATTGTAAATAGTGCTGCAACGAACATGGAAGTGCAGGTCTCTCTTCAACATATTGGTTTCACTTCCTTTGAATATATATCCAGTAGTGGGATTGCTGGATCATATGGTATTTCTATTTTTAATTTTATTGAGGCACTATATTTGAATATTTTAAAATTGGTTTTGTAGTTATATATGTTCAGAGAATGTTTTTTATTTATAATCTCAAAGATAAATATCTTTAATTTAGACCGATCTTCAATCAGGTACCATCACTTTCACTCTGTTTTGCTTATTTTGCCTTTCCTCCTTTAGCCATTTAAATAGTTAACAACTTTTGCAGAGTGTCTTATAATGGAAACAATCAGTCCTGGTACTTTTGAAGAGTCCCGGACTAGGAGTCAGAAGAGCTGGGTTCTATTTCTGGCTTGTCCGATAGCTTGCCATATGCCTTTAAGCAGATCCCTTACATCTGTGAGTCTTAGTCTAATCTTCTATAAAGAGAAGATGTGAGACCAGATGATAAACAAGGTCCTTTAAACCTCTTGAAGGTCTAGAATTTATAATATATCTCTTCTGAATATTAACTTTATTAAATAAAGATTTCATTTAATTATGAATATTTCTTAAAGCAGACATGCATATGAAAGATTAAAATATGAAAGCAAAACAATTCTGCAATTGTTACACATATATACCTGCATCAACACACAGTCTTATCATTACTGGGGCTTTGATAACATGCTATCAAAGTTAACAACTTCTTCAATAAAAGCAATTTATACATGTTAAATTTGTGCTGTAAGTAATGTCAGTGGTAAATTTATTTAGTTAAGCATCTTAGTTCAAACAGTGCCCTGATTTAGGTGAGGTATGGACATGAAACTAAGATTATAAGACAAAACCTTGAGGTCACATGCCATATTCACTCTTCACAATATGTGGACTTATTTTTGGTGACATTTCAGAAAATGGTAATGGGTTTAGTAGTACCAAGATTTGTCAGCAACTCTACATATATAATCTGAAATACATACTTAATGCTGTGAACCTCCAAGAACTGATTAAATTCTTTCCACATGTTTTTAAGTTCATATATAACATACATTTCATGACTTGAAATAAGCTACAGGATTTACTTTTTAAGGTCCACATGTGTAGGACCCTTGTCAAATGGTGAATAATTTCTGATATATTTCTTTGCTTGATTTTTTAAAAATCTCTAGCATAGGGTTAACATGAAGATGTATTTAGATCGTTGCAAATATTTCTGGAATAGAATGCCTATTCAGTTCATATCAGAAAATGCAAAATGTTGGTGGATTTTACGTGTACATATAAGCATGTTCCTATAGACTGCTGGCACTGCTGAGAGCTGGCAGTTCTGGCAGTCAGCACTGTCTAGGCAACATTTCATTCTCTTCTGCTTCAGAAGAAGCCTCCTGGCCAGTAGGTGTTGCTGAAGCCACGTTTCTACTGTTCTTTAGTATGCTGGAAATCCATTGTATTAGTTTCCTGAGGCTGCTGTAATAAATTACCTTAAAAATGGTGGCTAAAAACAACAGCAATTTATTCTCTCACCACTGTGGAGGCCAGAAATTCAAAATCAGTTTCACTTGGCCAAGGTCAAGGTGTTGGCAGTCTACATTTTCTTCACAGGTTCTACAAGAGATTCTCTTCCCCGATTCTTCCAGTTTTGGGTGGCTGCCAGCATTTCTTGATTTGTAGTCACATCACTTCCATCTCTGCCTTCATGGTCATGTTGCCTCTTCTGTGTCTTATCTCTGCCTGCCTCTCTCTTCTAAAGACACTTGTGATTCCATATAGGACCCACCCAGATAACTCAGGATAGTCTCTTCATCTCAAGATTCTTAATCACATCTAAAAAATGTTAGCATATCATGTAACATTCACAGATTCTAGGGATTAGGATGTGGATACACCTTTGATAACCATTATCAGCTTACCACATTCATTTTTTAGGGATTCATTATTTAGTGCTTAATGAGTTCCTAAACTGTGCATGAGGTAAAAAGACTCCCTGTTACTTAAGAATTTATAATTTAGTTATAGCAAATTCACACACAAACGAAACGTCTTAAGAATATTGGAAAAAAGATGGGAGACAAGAGATAAAACATAGCTACTATTGAAGACTAGGGAAATTAATTTAAATTAAATGTATTATTGAATATTTAAATTTAATATAAATAGAATGTGAAAGACTAGATTGAATATTTTTCAAAACCAACTTTTAAATAAATATCTTCTCTGCTGCTCTGGCTACAGCTATTGCATGCTTTTGCTCTTGCTGTCTGCAAAACTTGGTAATATCTTTCCTTTCACCAACCTGTTCCTTCCTTCTTATCTTTCATGTCTCAGCTCAAATGTTACAGCAGCATAGTGGAGGCTGTACCACATAACTTTGATATACTTTAAGTAGCCCTCATCACCACTGGAGATTTTATTATTTGTTTGCTTGCTTTACTATCTGCCTCACAAGTCTTCCCACAGGACATTATCTTTCTGAAAGTTGAGGTCTTTTCTATCGCAACTCAGCCCATAGAACTGCACCTGGCATAACAGATTTTAATGAGTATTACTCAGTAAATTAGAGAATTCCTAAAGATTTAGTTCAGATGTCACTTTCTCCAGGAATAATTCCTGAATCAACTGCTTAGGGAAAATTTTCTCCCTCCTCTATGCTCCCATCTTATACTGCTTGTGCATAAAACTAATATTGATCAAGTTGCACCATATTAATTTACTTGTACATCTGTCTTTGAAGAATACTGCATTTTCCAGATGCTAAATGAGGTTGTGCATTTTTTCATGTGTCTGTTGGCCATTCGTGTATCCTCCTTTGAGAAATGCCTATTCAGCTCCTTTGCCCATTTTTTAATTGGGTTATTTGGTTTTTTTGCTGTAAAGTTGTTTGAATTCCTTGTATATTCTGGACATTAATCCTTGGTCACATGTACATTTTGAAAATATATTCTCCCACTCTGTTGGTTCTTTTTTTACTCTGTTGATTGTTTCTTTTGCTGTGCAGAAGATTTTTATTTTGATATAATCCCATTTGTTTATTTTACCTTTAGTTGCCTGTGCTTTTGGGGTCCTATTCATGAATTCTGTACCCAGTCCTACTTCCTGGAGTGTTTCTCCTATTCTCTTTGAGGAGTTTTATTATTTCAGGATTAATTCTTTAATCCATTTTGAGTTGATTTTGGTATATGGTGAAAGGTACAGGTCTAGTTTCATTCTCCTACATATGAGTATCCAGTTTTCCCAGCACCACTTGTTGAAAAGGCAGTCTCTTCTCCAGTATAGCACCACTTGTTGAAAAGGCAGTCTCTTCTCCAGTATGTAAATTTGCTGCCTTTGTCAAAGATCAGATGGCTGTAGGCATATGGATTGATTTCTGGGTTCTCAATTCTATTATGTTGATCTGTGTGTCTATTTTTATGCCAGTTCCTTACTGTTTTGCTTATTATATCTTTGTAGTATAGTTTAAAATCAGGTAGTGTTATGCCACCAGCTTTATTTTTTTTGCTCAGGATTGCTTTGGCTATGTGTGGTCTTTTGTTGTTCTATATAAATGTCTGGATAGCTTTTTCCATCTCAGAGAAAAATGTCATTGGAATTTTGATGGGGAGTGCAATGAATCTGTAGATCACTTCGGGTAAGGACAATCCAAGAGCAAGGGATATCTTTCCATTTTCTTGTGTCCTCTTTAATTTCTCTCAACAGTGGTTTGTAGTTCTCTTCGTAGAGATTTTTCACATCCTTGGTCAGCTTTATTCCTAAGTATTTTATTTTTTTTGGTGGCTATCGTAAATGGGCTAGCTTTCTTATTTCTATTTCTGCATGTTCACTGTTGGAGAAATGCAAATCAAGACCACTTTGAAATACCATCTCACTCCAGTTGCTATAGAGGTTGCAGAGAAAAAGGAACTCCCGTTCACTGTTGGTGGGGCTGCAAAATGGTGCAGACTTTATGGAAAATGATATAGAGGTTCCTCAGACAATTACAGATAGATCTATCATATGACCCAGTTATTCCACTGCTGTTAATACACCCAGAGGAATGGAAATCATCATGCTGAAGGGATACCTGTACTCCAATGTTTATGGCAGCTCTATTTACAATAGCCAAGAGCTGGAACCAGCCCAAATGTCCATCATCTGATGAATGGATAATGAAACTGTGGTACATCTACACAATGGAATATTACTTGGCAATAAAAAAGAACAAAATACTACTATTCACAACAACATGGATGGACTTAGAGTGAATTATATTAAGTGAAACAAGTCAGGCACAGGAATAGAAATACCACATGTTCTCACTTCGTTGTGGGAGCTAAAAATAAATAAATAAACACACAAACAAATGGGGGGTGGGAAGAAAACAGAAAAACCACAAAAATTCCTTGAACTATTTAAGTCAAGTGAACAGATAAGATGTGGGGGTGGGAGAGGAGAGGGGGTGGAGAGGAACGGGTAAAGCAGCATGAATATCAACTACTGTGTGTTTTGAGAAGTAAAATTAATAATCATAATAATAAAGAATACTGCAAGTTCCTTCAAGGCAGGGATTTTATCTTAGCCTTCTTCATATCTGTAAGTTCATATCCATACTAATGTTGAAACATAAAAGACAATCAATGAATATTTTTAAACTGAATTACTCTTTGACAACCCCTAAAACTGTCATAAAAGCAGTTTATTAAATCTACCTGTAATAATATTTTTGTGTGTCAGGTTGACTAGGCTACAGTATCCAGTTATTTAATCAGTTACTAACCTAGGTGTTGCTGTGAAGGTATTTTGCAGATGTGGTTAATATCTACAGTCATTTGTCTTTAAGTAAAGGAGCTTCCCCTTTATAACATGGGTAGGTCTTGTCCAATCAGCCAGAAGACCTTGAAAGCAAAAAACCAAGATTTTTCAAAGATGAAATTCTGCCTCAAGATTGTCACATTTACCTCTGCCTGAGATTCCCCCCTGCTGACCTGTCTCTCTCTCTCTGTCTCTAAATCTTTCCCTCTGTCTCTAAATCTCTCTATCTCTAATCCTGACTGATATACAATCCGTCTTTCCATTTAAACCAAACTGAGGGCAGGTGAGAGTTCAAGCATCTCTTTCCAGATTAGACTCGATGTGTTTCAGGAGGCTTTCAAAGTAATAGCAGTAGAAAATTAAAACTGAAAATGGTATGTCAGGAAAGAAAATGAAACATAAATTGACACTGAAAAATTGAACAAAGAGCTAAATAGCAACTTAGAACAATAAAAGGCAATTTGAGATTATAAACTATTAAAAGTTGAATTACATTCAGTAGCATTTACTTAAGAAAGTAGGGTAGTTCTCAACAATTTCTTTTTAAAGATTTTCATATTATAAGAGACTTGAAAAAGTATATCAAGTTACTTGTGGTACCCAAAAGAGAAGAAGGATACCTTTATAGTTAGTTGAGATACTTCACAATTAATTTGCAACTTGTCATGGATTGAAATTTGAAAAACCTTCTCCTTCACTCCCTCACTCCCATCTTAATGTAAGTTTTGCCAAGGAAATGAGGGAGTTTCTGTTAGAACTGGTTCCTTTGAGGCTTTCTCTACTACCAACTGAGCAATGAAACTTTATGATGCGGATGCATCTCAAAATCTCAGTCACTGGCTTCCTTCTGAGGCCTGAAGTGAAGAAAAGAGCTGGTTATTCTCATTTTTCACCTTTACCATCCCACTCCATTGTAAATGAACTCTTCCTTTTCAAAAGCAAAGTGCAAATTTTACGTACACTATGTAAAAATGTTGCCATCTTAACAGAACTTGAAAAGGGAATACATTTCATGTCTTCATATTGTGATATGTATTTTTCTTACTTTTTTATTACTTTTCCTGTTTTAGATGTTTTGTGCAATAAGACTACAAATAGAAAATTACGACTACTGACGTCTCTGCTGAAATTTTGACATACAAATGAAAACTTGTTTGAGTGGAGTGGGTTTGACTAACGACTTTCCAGATGAAGGCAAAAACTATCAAGAATCAGAGGAATTTATTCTGTTTATTAGGGAGTTAGAACCATGAAATGGCCTCCCTTTTGGGGCAAGAACTTTGAGGTGGCCAAGGACAGACAAAACACAATGATGTCATAGACAAAAGATAAAGGGTTAAGGTCACTGACTCTGACCTCTGAAGGCCTGACCACAATCATTTCAGGTTCATCATTTCTGAAACTAACATCTCCTTCTGTAAGTTGAACTTATTCCTAAATGTCTAATTTCTGTGAATAGTTCCACTCTTCACCAGCTCATGTCATTTTTCACTCCTTCTCCGATGCTCCTCCCACCCCAAATCTTATCTGTTAATCTTTTTTTTCTAGTTATGTTATTCATAATTTTCTGCATTGACTTATTACACTGTAATCACGTTAGTTCAATTTCACACTATCATAATGGCCTTTAATTAGACATCCTGACATCTATTCTCTCATTCCTACAGCCTTTTATGCAATCACAGTGACCAGATTAATCTTCCTATAGCACAACTATCAGGCTTCTCCTTGACTTAAAAAAAAAATTCAATGTGTCTATAGATCGTAGGTCGGATAGTCAACAAGGACCTTGCCTACTTCTTATATCCTTCTACTTCCCATTGTAACCAAATTAATCTTCTCCTCTTTCCCAAACATAATTCATTCATATCTTCACTTATAGTTTTGATTTATGCCCAATGAGAATTCCATCTAAATACTTTACCACCTTTAGGAACAGAGCCATAGACTCCCCTGTTCAAAAAACTATGGTTTAATTTCAACATAAATCCATATCTTTCTTCTCTTTCCCTGTGGTGGATCTTTTTTGAGATACAGCATAATGTAGTACAATCGTATAGCTTTAGGCTAGATCCCGGTTCTGCCGTAGGCCAGCTCTTCACATGCAGACAAATGACTTAACCTTTCTGTCTCTGTTTCCTCATCCATGAAATGGGTATTGAAATATTCACCTTAGTTGAATTATTTATCTCATCTGTTTAATTTTATTTGTTGCCTCTCTCTCTCCATTAAACTATAAGCTTAAGAAGGCAGAAATGTTGCTTTTTTTGTTAATTGCTTTCCCCCCAGCACTTACACTAATATCTCGCACAGTAGGAACTCCACATTATTTGTTGAATGAATAAACTGTTATCACCTAGTAAGAGTTTCACAAATGGTAGCAATCATCCTCATCACCATCATTGTCATCATTCATTATACAGCACCTTTTTAATGTTGCCTAGCATTGCTATTTATTTTTGTACACAAAATCAGATTTCTCCTTTATTGGTCCTTAGTAACTATTTGATGATGATTGATCCTGTCCAAAATTGTATCATAGCTAATACTTCACAGAATTACATGAAGTTGATTATTTTAAGGAACAAGCCTGGAACTAGAATCAAAGCTTATTTAGTGGCATTTTTTCCCTAGAGACCACATATTCACATCTTATTGCTAGTAATCCAAGTAGAGATTATCAGCTGCCTCTAGGCTTTTCACACCACACATATTTACTTTTTTAGCAGCCATTTTTAATTATTTTCTATTCCCCTTCAAAGCCCATAAAATAATAATATGTCACATTTTAATAGTGCCTCAGAGGAAACAATTTCTGACTAACACATGAGTGCTTAAAAAAGTTGAATTTACAAGGCATGTATGTGACAAGGGATGATATTATTAGTAGGATTCTACAGTGAAATTTCAACAATGCTCTGAGAATATCAATTCCAAACAGCTAGCCCCCCTCCCAACCCGATCCACCTAACAGGATAATTTTTCAGCCATCCAATTGATCAGTTAGTCTTACTGGCTACGAAAATGTAAATCTCTTTTGGAGAGATAAGATTTCATCATCCTTAGTCAGCTATACTACAGCTTCAAAGAGTTTATTCTATTCAACCCTTTCCTTTGTAAGATTTGATAAAGAAGAGCCAGCAATGGCTCATGGAGTCTGGCCACTCCTGCACCGAGAAGATCTGCACCCTGCCAGAAACTTACAGGAACTTCCTTTTCTCCTAGTTAAAACAGACTATTAATTGGCACAGAACTAACAAGTAGGTGTCATTTTCCCCAATATACAGACTGAATCCCCAAGATTCAACTTGTGCAAAGTCCTTCATGATTTGAAAGCCATTATTTGCTTGTGAAGAATCAGACGTTTGAACATGTAGAATTAATTATTGGCTTTAAATCATGTCATTCTGTACACTTTCTTACCAGTACCTGTAAAATTATCTGTGTTGAGATATCGTCCTACTTATGTACTTGTTTAATAATTTTGATTTAATTTTGATTTGTACTTGTTTACTATTTGAATAAATAGTTCTTGGAAAAAAGAATGATGCCATATTAGCAGGAATTTTATATGTCTCTGTTAAGCTAGTCTCGAATATTAAATAATATCACTATAGTCCCTTTTTCATAAAAAAAAGAAAATTAAAAGAATAATTTGTTCTTAAGTCACAAAATTAAGGTTCTGAAATTCAAGTTCCTATACTTTTATGTAACCTCCTTATTATTTTTTATAACTGTTATATAAATATAGATTGAGAATACTGTGATTGAAATTCCTGGAGGGGGATTTTTTTGAAACTTAACAGCAAAATGTAGTTGACACTCGTTCAGTGTTACCCTAGGGCTACAGTTTTGATCATAGTCTGAATGGATTCATTCCTGTCAGCACAGTGAATTTTATACTCATGTCATAGGTAAATTTTAAAATCCTTTTGTCTTTTTCAAGTACAAATGAAGTAAGAGTAAATTCAGTTATAATATTTCGACTGAGATCTAAAGAAAATAATCATATCAAACAAATATAACATATAGGCCAAAATCTCTCCCCTTTCAAGTCTGGTTGCCTGAATACATTTATTTTAATCTTGATATTGATGTAAATACACAGACATTTATACACTTAACACAATCATTTTTAATACACCAAATACATCATGATAAATAGAAAACCAGAACAAATGAGTTATGCATTTATCAATTGCTCTGTAATTGTAAGAAAGCAGTGGCTATTTTGTTACTAAATCTTATAAGCAGTGCAATCTTTTATATACAATATTTTAGTTTTAAAACATTTTTAAGTCCCTATTCCCCGTTGCCCAGGTATTAGACACTAGTGACAGTGCTTTGAATTTTTTAAAAAAGTAAATTCTGATAGTAGGTTCCCTAGAAGGTTAAACATAAATTAGTCATAAAGCCAATGAAATAGACAGGAAATGATTAGGCTATGTGATTATTTCTAGATTTATAGTGTTTTAACATTACTAGTGTTTAATTAAGAAGAAAAGGAGTCAATTTTATTTTGTGTGATTATTTAAGACCTCAAAAATTAATGTTCTCCTTACTCTGTAGTGCTGTAGTTCTAAAGCCATGTTGAAGACAACAAAGTCCTATTTGATAGTCTAGCCTTTCCGTGAACAGCTCTTCTTCCTGTCTTTGATGTAGGAATGGTTTATTTAATCAATTATTAATCAAAGTTATAGCATTCTTCTTATATATTTAGGTAAAACTAAAAGATGACTTCCCCAAGCCTTATTGCTTAAATAAAAGTTTAAATAGATTGTGAAAACACTTGACTTTGACATGGCAGATATTGGAGTGATTTAAGTTTAAGAGAGCTACTGGTCTCAATTGGGTGCTTAGATGAAAAAGTGTGTGTGGTGTATGTGCGTGTATGCGTGTGTGTGTGTGATATGATTTTCTAGCAGTAGATGATGAGCATGGGCCAAAGTATACAGAACACTTTTGATAACCTTCCCTCTGATAACAAAAGCCAGTACAGATAATTTGATTAGTGCTTTCTTTGCACAGGTGTTAAAGTTTGACAGGAAACAGCTGAAAGACACAGAATAGTGGTGCAAGCCGGGCAGCTGGACACTTTGTGTATGGAGAATCTTGAGCAGTTGGTAACATTTGGCAGCTTAACATAGAAAAAAATGACTGCAAGCAAAATCTCAACTGCTGCTAATTAGCAGCAATGAACTGTGGGTAGGACAGTGTGTTTTAATGTGAGAAGATTTTTACAGTAACCACCACACTAAGGGGGGGTGGGGGTGGAAAGAAATGCTCCCTAGCTGACCCTGGTGGCAATCCAAGCTGCATATTGCAATAATCCTGTAAATTACTATGCTTTCTTATACAGTAACTTGGAGTTAATTAGTAATTTAACATTCCTCTACACTATTAAATGTCTTTCTTGCATTATATTATGTTGTTTCATGGGCTTACCTTAACACTAATGGGGTTTTGTTATATTTTCTCAAAACAGTAACAGTAAAATAAAACTGAGCTAGAAAATTAATTAGTTATCTTTTACCTTTGATTTACCTGTTATTAACAATTAAGTGATGATACACATTTTTAAAGTGGTTTTGGAGGTTATGTTGAGATGAATATACTTCCAGAATATATTACAGAAGAAATGTGAATAAAAATGAGTAGTGCACATACTTCGAGCAACTATGCCATAGAAATAGATTGCAATGCAAGCACATTTCATATTTCTACTATAAAAGGTAGGGTAATAATTTGCAGGTGGAGGAAGGGGAAGAAAAATAGAGGTGGAGAAGGAAAGCCTATTTACTTATCTACATTCACTGATTTCTGAAAGAATCTTTTTAAAGTCAAATCCACACCAAACTTGGGTTTGTGTCATAAAATGTGAATGTGCTGTAGTGAGGTAGTGGATCTTATTGTATAGAAAAAATATGTACATTTTTGTAGCTTTGTAATTTGTAAATGCCAGAGGATTTGGTAGGATTCCGTCATGGGAAAAAGTGATACTGAAAAATTTAGATAATATAAATTGATGGGTACAATGATAATTTTCAAATAGAAAACTCTGAGGCGAGGAATTGTGGTAAATGAAATTATTCTGATTATTTGAACAAAATAAAGAAGATAAATTTGTTAGTATGCTTTTTAAAAATTCCTTAAATAGCCACCTCTTTCTTCTGCAATCCTAATTTTGCTATTTAGTGAAGCAGATAAATAAAGCAGTATTACAGGCATGCACTTTACAGACTGTTCTTATGCACTTGACATTGCAATTCTACTGTATTTGTATATTAAAGATAAAGGTAGTGTTTTTATTTGGCATCTCAAAGATCAATGTGCATTTGACGGTGGAACAATTTAGTAAAAGCAAGCTTCAGAAGAAGGAAAAGCTACGTATGCGTATGCGGAAAAGAATGAATTCAACACAAAACATTTCCAAAAGATTTCGTCTCTAGGGGCTCCCTCTAAAAGAGTGTCTGCTACCATTTAAAACCCTATCCTTTGCAGCTGGATTTGAACGTTCCATAAAAAATTCATCCACGCTTTAAGAGATTTCTGCTTTTCTGTCCTCTCTATTGTTAGACAAATTGAAGTGTGCACTCGGAAGGAGAGTGGCAGTGAACTGCGAATTTATTTACTCATTCGATTCTAATATTGAGAGAATCTACTAGCTCCGTTCAAAGGGTAGAGCAACAATGCAAGTGACATCAGGTCACCCAGCACTTCGTAGCTACCTGTGAGATAGAATTGTTCTCCTTGCAGATAGGAAGTGACTGAAACCTCTTTTTCTCATCAATGTCTATTATGATTGATGGCTCTATGGTCACATTGAATATGCCCTTTTTAAATAATTCACAATGTCATCACCATAGTACTAGTTTATAACTAGCCTGTTATTTTTACCTTTGTTCATTCACTATCAGAAGGTTAGATAAATTAAGTACTGTGAATTTTGGTAGCATTATAACCAACCAAAGTAGAGTGTTTATAGCCCAACAGCAACAAAGCATCGGTTTTATTTTATTTTTTTATCGACACTGAAATGTCTCTCTCTCAATAAATCCTAAAAGGAAATTCTGATAAAGCAGAAGCACTTGTAGCACACTTGAACCTGAAACCACAGTTTGGTATGAAGTCATCATAAGATTTTCAATATAAAAAGCAGTCACACTGTGTTGAAACAAAGGGAGTTTTATATAAATTCTACTCTTATTTTTAAATAAAAAAATATTTATTTAATGCCTCCATAATAATAAAATTTACAATTCATTTTCAAATATCTAACGCATGAATTGTTAAACCAGCATCTGTACAAAACAACAGTAAAAACATACATTTTAAAATGTAGTGCTTAATATTTGGAGTATTATATGAGAAATAATATTTCAGTTATTTTCTAAGTTAATTAGAAATCAGGGCATGTTATTTAATTCTTGAAATATGGATGCTGACACTCACAAGTCCTTTCTTTTACAATACACATTTAAAAGGGTTATTTAGCAGTTTTGAGCACTACTAGTCACTAAAATGAATAATTGCATCTTTTACAATGCAAATTTTGTTGTTTTACACACTAGTTGTTGACAAGTCAATTATACAAATTCAAAATATTAATCAAAGGAATTTAGATGGCTTTAAATAAACAGATTTTTTTGGTTTTAATTTTAACGTTGTGATCAACAGTAATCTAAAAGATTTTATTTGTGCAAATTTTCTCAAGAGTACAATGTTGCTTCAAGATTAGGAACATTTATTTTATTAAAATTTAAGTATCTTGTACATATTCAACCTATAATAAAATATAAAACTTTCAGAGATGAATTGTATGTTTAATAGAATTGTACCTTTATAAAAATTAGCCTTGATTTTTTTTTTTCAGGATCCTAGTTTTGGATTTTATTGTTTGTTGATCTTTTATTATTATTATTATTGAATTCTGTTTCTCAAAGTAACAATTTTAGGTGGAATGCAAGAATATAAAAATGCTCCGGACTTAAAGTATATGATCAAAGTCTCAACATGCTATCATAAGTAAAAGAGATCAAACTGAAAGACAAAAATTGTCATGCGGTCAGAAAGGCTATAATTAATAAAAGGACGAAGCTCCTATTCATTCATTCACTCAATTAATATTTACTGACCACTAGAAAATGGAGAGACTTGGCTCTTATTCATATGGAGCTTGCATTCTATCAGGGAAGACAGAAAACAAACAGATCTTTTTAAAACAAGGCAATCTCAGCAAAAAGTGCTTTAAAGAAAATAAAGCAAGGTGATATGCTAGAGAGAAATTGGGGAAAGCACACCTTGAGGGCCTTCTTTAGAATGGGTGGTCAGGGAAATCCGTCCTGTATGGGTGATATGGGGCTGAGACAAATAATGAACAGGCATTAATTGTGCAAAGATCTGGGGCCCAAGGATTCTAGATCAGCAATTCCTAGGTTCCTGCTATGGCAGAAATAAGCATGGCATTTCAAAATGACTGGAGTGATGAGGAGAGAGCTGAGATAAGATGAGGTCAGGAGGGGAAGCAGGGAAGACCCAAGGCAAATGTAGCAGTTAGGTGGTAACAGGTTCGCATATTATCCTATGAGCAATGAGAAGCCATTGGAAACAGCACAATGACATTCTGTGGTTTGTTTTACAAAAAATTCTGGGCTGTAGAGTTGGGCAAATATTTGAAGCCTGCTGCCACTTTCAATTGTATGCTCCTTGACTTTTGGGAGCTTCTGCTGCTTTGCTTCTAGTGGCAAGGGTGGGAGGTCAATTCGATAGGTCAATAAGAAAGTGCCTAAGAGGACTCGGCAACCTGCAAGGGCTCAAGAAACATGCCATCTCTTCTTTACTTTTTCTTTTGAACATAAAGTTTCAAAATTACTAAGCACAGGATTTGGAGAGTTTATCACTACTGATGTTAATTAATTATCATTTTTATATTGATTTGATCTGTCTCTATAAACAAAATAAAATTTTAAAAAATGGTCAAAGATAGCTATTTCGCATGGGAGACCACTTAAGTAACTATAGGTATTAGTAAAGTAATTACATTTATTGAGACCTTATGATGTCCTAGATAAATTCCAAGCTTTTTACATTATTAGATTATTCACCCTTGAAACACAGTTATGGATTAATGCTATTATTATCCCTTACAGAGGAAGAAAGTGAGGGCCAGATATATAACTTTCAAAGGTCACAGTGATAGAAGTAGGATACTAAGATAAGTGTTCTTTCACCAAAACTAATATCTTAACGACATTCAGGGTTTAGAAGTTTAATAACTTAAAATTTTGAGGTTTAGCATGATTGATATATATGAACAGTCTTCAAAAAGTTCATGAAAAGTTTCAACTGGTTGTTCATATCATCTCCTTATAAACTAAGTATATTAGGCTTTTAAAAAATATAGCAAAGAAAATAAAATGAAAAGGCTGCTGAGTCAAAAAGAAGACAATCTTGGGCCAGCCCGGTGGCGCACTGGAGAGTGTGCCATCTGGGAGCACGGCGGCGCTCCCGCCGAGGGTTCAGATCCCATGTGGAGACCGGTTCCTGCTCAATGGCTGAGCGTGGTGTGGACGCAACAACGAGGGTTGCAATCCCATTGCCGGTCCCCGGTACGGGCGCGACACCGAGGGTTGCGATCCCTTTACCGGTCAGTAAAAAAGACAAAAAGGAAAAAAAAAAAAAGAAGACAATCTTTTTGTCAGTTTCAGACTCAGGTCCTCCCTTTAGAAAAGCAATTTTATTTCAAAAAGTATTATTTTAGAATTGTTTCATAAATAAATAATAAATTTTTCCTTTAAATATCATTGTTTCTCTCTTAATCTTTACTAAATATAACCTCAAAGAACATGTAAAAAAGTAAAAAATAAAATAACTGAAAAACATTTAGAGAAAAATTCTCCTTTCATTGAAATAAGCATTATTTTTTCTTTTTCCTGTGATTTTTCTGGGGCTCAAATTTAAGGTTACAAAATGAAAATCAGCACTTCAAATATATTTCAGAGTCTATTATCACAAAAAATTTTCCCAGAAAAGTAGTGCAAAAGTTTTTAAGATTAAGCTTTGTGATTTTTATTTTATAAAACTTTAAAGAAGTGCTTGTTTTATGTGTATAGCAATTTAATGGGTGAATAAAGATATAGGTCAATTTAAGAAGAAGCTAGGAAATCAAAGATTTTGAGAGTGTGGAAGCTTAAAAATCACTTAATTTTTTTAATTAGGATTGAAAAAAGTTCAAGGGGAAGATTTATGTAATAGTAGAGGCATGATTTCTTCATAATCAATAAAATAAATTTTGTGAAAATATCTCTTTAACAGAGGATTAAATCATCTATAACTATTCTATTTAAATTTTCTATATCTTTCTATATAAATAGCTGTCACTTATTATGCCATTTTCTCAGGTTTTGCCTAATTTTAAAATGTTCATTTATTAGAATAACAGCAATATCTTTGCAATATGCCCACTCCATTCCAGTTAATATTACTAGACAGCTTGGGATGTAACAGTCAACAGTAAGCAATTCCCAGCCTCAAGGTATTCAGAGTAGCATGGTGGCAGGACCTGGCTATAAATGGAATTAAATATAAATTTAGGTTTCCTTAATTCAAAGGTTTAACAAGTATATTTCATGACTGTGATAGCAAAAACAACAACAGAAAAAGATATTTTGCCAATTAAAAAATATTCTAAATTTATAATTTAATAATCCAGTGAAACCATAAATCATAGATGCACATTTTACCTAGTATTTTAAAATATGCTTTTTGTGTATGTTTACTAAGTCGTTGTTTTGACCTTCCCTACATAATTGTCCTACATTACATAATATAGGATTATCTGAGACCTAAAAAAATTGGGAAAAAATTTGAGTGGAATTTTTAGTGTTGGATGTCAACAGTCTTGACACATAAAAATGTGTCACTTTTAGAAGTCTTATAATCAATTGCAGCCAGCTATCAAATCAAAGCATAGAGATCTGAATTTCAAGAACAGTATCAAAGAATAATTTGCTATATAATGACTAAAGTAATGGCAGTTTAGATAGTACTCTGGTATCTACTTTACAACAGATAAACATATAACTAGGGTTCTAATTAAAGTGAAAAAAAAATGTTTATGTTTTTGGAACTCAATCAGTCTGGGGACAAAATACCAAAACTTTAACAAACGAATTCACTGCACTAATTTTTTTTTTTACCGGTAAGGGGATCAAAACCCTTGGCATGGTGTTGTCAGCACCACACTCAGCCAGTGAGCACACCAGCCATCCCTATATAGGATCCGAACCCACCGTCTCGGCGCTACCAGCGCCGCACTCTCCTGAGTGAACCACAGGGCTGGCCCTTAAATATATATATATATTTTTAACAAAACAAACAACTATAAGTATCTTTCTGTCTTTTCTAACACTCTTCTCTTAATACAGCATAGCACGTGTAGTTTAGTGTATTAGCACAGATTTCACATATTATTTTGTGGATACTGAAGCCAGCAAAGATTAAAGAGATCAAACATCCAAATCCTCACTTATCACAGTCTTTTCTAGGAACATAATAAACAAAACAAATAAAATCCCTGCCCACATGAAGCTTATAATATAGTTTCAAAAGATGAGAAACTCAAAGAGTTTTAGTGACCCTTAATTTTCCTTATTTCTCAAGTTCTCTCAGTTCCTAATGGAAAGTTGGAACAAGTAAGTGAGAGTCTTCTGACTTTCAATTTATTAATATTTCTAGTACTCTGGCTATGAGAGTCAGAAGACCTGTGTTCTCATTACAATTTGCTATTCACTGAGAAATATTTTGGAAATGACATTTTTATATGGCATATTCATTAGCTTATATTTAAAATATATAATTGTTCAAGCAAATAGTATTTTTGTTCTTTTTGTCTCTTAATGGGAATGCAGTTCTCATATATTAACAACACCTTTTTATTTTTCATATGAAGACAGTAAGAAACATGAACTTAAAAAATTACTTCGTGGTCTACTGATGCCCCATAGAACAATGAAACAAAGATGTTACACAGATTGTTAGGTTATATGCTGAGTGATTGAACTAAGCTGATCTATGAAAGCTTTCAAATAGAACTTCTAATTAAAATTTAAAAACAAAATTTGTTATGTTACTGTAACACAAATTTCCTCAAGCTTTACAAGTTTTGAGAGCAAATGAGGTGGTATCAGAATTAGTATTCAAATTATGTAAGTTATCAGTTCCTACTAACTGACGTTGGATATTCAGTACTCTATAAAATACCTCTTTCTCCAAAATATTTCTAAGTGTTACCAGTGCTTGTCTCTCATACTTGTGTGTGCTACAAATATACCACCACCAATTCCTGCCCAATCTGTTGATCAGTTTCTTGTCTCCTGATGCCCCTCCAAACATATCAGTTCCCTTCTGGTAGCGGCCTCCATTCTATCAGGCATTGAGGTTATCACTAATGTACCACCAACACAGCAGTCTTTACAAGACCCTGATGTTATCCAACTTTCTTGACTGAGCACCACATCTATTTCTACTGCTGCTCTCAGCATGGCAGTTCACTTTTGGTGGTTATCCTGTTTTTCCACAAGCTAAAAGTGATTTTTTAACTGTAGCCAAGAGGTATACTCTCTACTGTGTTATACTCTTTCAGGGGTGTCCTTAAGTGGTGTCATTGGATTCCAGTATTACAGAGATACAACTCCTAACTCTTGTACAATGCCACAAATCTGGTCATATCTTAATGAAGCAATATGGTACTACAGAATTATTACTCCCTTTTTAACATCTAGAAAAACTAGGTCAAATTTATCATACTTAGCTTCTGGTCAATAGATTCAAACTAAACTTATATTAAGGTTTTAAAGAATTGTAGAAATGTGATGTGAATAAGAAGATAGTGCTTTTAAAATAGAAAATTAAAAGCTGGGCATCATTGACGACTCATTAAGATCTCTTCCTAATACCAAGGCAAAGAGCAAAAGGTCAGTAGTAGGTACCAATCTTAAAAGATCTGTCTTCATCTTGCAGAATTAATTCTTAGCAACCTGTAGATGTTGATATCTCACCTACTGGTGAGATATTTAGCTACTAGAAGACACTGATCTACCAAAATTACAGCCTCTAATACACAATCCTATGTTTACATAAATTACTTCTCTATCCCAAAGATGAAGGGAGAAGTTGATCACTTGCTTTATTTTTCGCTTTCTGTTTTTAATGGATAATGTGCAAATGTTTTGTTTCTGTTAACACTCGAAAAATATTTGAAGACAAAATGCTCAGAATATCTCATAGCTATTAACACAAACAGACAAAAAAAGGTGAACAATTAAAAAGAAGACTAATTTAATCATAGCTGTTTGTTAATAGCTTTGTCTGATAAAAATATGGCAAGAAGCCCTGATCTAAGAACTGACTAAGATTATCCAGGAGTTTTCTAGATGTGGTTGGAATGTGAGAATTCCACATAGATTGTATGTATGTTTAAAAGGATTGATCTTCCACAAAAACAAAGTAGAAATAAATTACCCTTATCCATATGAAACTCATTATGAGCAAGATTGGTTTTCCAAAATCCATGTTAGATGGGATTGTAGTGTCTGAATTGAAGTCTTTACTTTATGAAAATTATAATTATTTTGATTTTTGTCCACAATCAGCTTGAAATGTTGCAAAACTCTGCAGGTGCTGACTGTTATAACAAAACCATAGGAACAGATGGTGCAAGGTACCAGGCCAGCTCAAGGGATTAAATATGAGGCTTTTGAAATTTAAAATTAAAGCTGGGTGATCTTGGGAAAACCTGCCTGCCAAACATGCTTACTCAAAAAAAATAAAAAGAAATAAAAAAGTTATCCAAATTATTTTGACAAGCTTATTTACATTCAAATGACTAAAAAATATTAAGTAGTTATAAAGTGCTCTTGGCGGGGTACAGCCCACCTGACCAAATTAAAATATGAAATGCTCACTTCCATTATGGTATAAGGCTTTGCATGCAGTGACCCCCCTCTAGTGTTTAGTTCCAAACAGGAGCCAATTTCTTTGGGCAAGGTGGTACATTTCTAGGTGCTAAAATAAAGATATCCTTAACTCTGTCTCTTCTAACTGGACACAGTAAAGAGTTTTGGTTGGGTCACCAATGGTGAATTTAGGAGATTTACATCAATTGCTATGAATAGAAGAAATGGGAAAAATAAAGTTTCAAAAGTTAACATGATCAACTAGATTTAATTATCTTAAGAACTAAGTCCACATTAAAAATAAAATAATAGTAGCATACTTAAAATATCAGTTATATTTATTTTGATATTCCTAGTACATTCTTTATAATAAGATAATGCTTTATAATCCATATTAGCACATTTGAGCAACTACTACATAACATGAAGGTTATGTATATTAACTTTAATGCTCTTAACTTCTTTGAAAAGTAGATACTATTACTTAGAGTTACAGTTGTAGAAACACTTTCTATTACTTACTAATAAGTATTAAAAACTTGAATGCAAGACTGGGTGAGTTTGGTTTCAAAAGCTATTTTCTTTTTCAGTTTGCCAAATATATTTGTAACTATCATCCCATTCGATCCTATCAACAATACCTTAAATCAAGGCATATGTGGTAATACCTATTTTATAGATGAAAACAACAGAACTTTAGATAGGGCTTAGGAACTGCAGCACATCACTTAACTGTGAAATGGCAGAGCCAGGCATTATGCCTGGGTTCCTTGAGCTATAGTTTAGTATTATTTCCATCGATCCCTTGATTTGGTTAGATAACACTGCAATAGAGTGAGGCATTTAAAGATGTTGATTGAATTATGTCCCCCCCAAACTCCCTGAAGCTTGAATTGTGTCCCCCAAGTTTTATGTATTAGAAACTTAGCCGCCACTGTGACTGTTAAGAGGGTGGGAAATACTATAATGGTAATTGAAAGGGGGGGCCTTGAAGAGGTGATTGGATTGTAGGACTGTGCCATAGTGAATGGATTAAACATGGTGGTCAAGGGCATGGTTCTGAGAGATTTAAAAGAAGAGGAGAGTCCGTTTCTCTCTTGCTCTTTCTGCTTCCACCATCTTGCAATGTGAGACCCCTAGGTTACTGTTGCCACCACCAGATGGACTTTGGACTTCCCAGCCTCACAAACTGTAAGCAATATATTTTGTTTTCTTTATAAATCACCCAGTTGCTGGTATTTTGTTATAAGCAATGGGAACAGACCAATATATGGGTATACGGAGTTTAGCCATTGTCTTTTCCTCCAGAAAATCTGTCTAGTGACTTAACATCACTATGTTTCTTTTTTTCTGCATTATGGTGTTATTCACAATTATGGGTAGGAATCCTTATATTCTCTGGGAGGTTTTGAGGCTTCTGAAAGGTTGAATGAGTCAGAAATATATGCAAGATACTGGTCTATGCCTTTGGGACATAAGGATAAGTAAATCATAAACCCTGATTTTAGGATGGTCATAAACTAATTTTCATAGTATCTCAGACAATATGCTGAAGATTTTTCACATTTGAGTTCACGTAACCTTCCTGAAAATAATATTGGGTCAATATTGTTATCTTTATTTTAAATATGAAGAAACATAGGTTCTGAAAGTTTAGTTGATTTGTCTAAAGCTACAAAGCTGAAAGGTGAAGATGCTGGAATTCATGCACAGGTCCAATTGACTAGAGCCCCTATATTTTTTCATCTCCCATAGAAGAGGAGAAAAAATATACACAATTAAAATAAAATGTGAGGAAGTAAGATGAATTGTTATAATTTAAATCTAAATGAAATAATATTAAAACATTCTGATTGAGGAACATTCTTACTATAGGTGATGACATGTGAGTCGAGTCCTTCTGGAAGAAAGATAGATTCTGCCTATTGACCTAGAGAATGAATCAAGTTTAAGTAGGAGAAGCAGTGTCAACAATGCCATGGAGTTATGAAAGTTCATGCTATATAGGGAGAAAAGTGGGGTACAAGTTTGAAATTTTAATGGAAAGAGGTAATAAAAATGATACCCATTTATGTAGGGCAAATTTGAGGAGTGAGAAGTTCAAATTTATCTATTGATCTTGGATTTTAGAACACAATTATAATTGCTTAGGTAAGAGATGGTCATGGAACCATGGCAGAAATGAAGCATTTCTCTTTGAATACATCTCTCCCGAATATCCAGTAAAATCTTTCTAAAGTTTAGTCTCAGACTACATAGGAAAGCTTGGATATATTCAGGGAAAAAATGTTTACTTTGTTTACGCTAATGGGTTATTCCTTTTTAAGGATCTACCACATTTTTCTTTGCTACTTTCTTCTCTGACTCATTACCAGTGAAAGCCCTAGTGCATGTGCATAAGGAACATAATTTTTATTCCAAATCTAAAAATCTTGCACACTATACCTGTATTTTGATGGACAATAAATTAAGTATCAATATCCACTATATTTTGTAGTTCTTTAGTGAAGGTTTGTTCAGAGTAAAGTGTGAATTTTATTCATTCATTAGTAGTAGATGAATTTTTATGGTGTCCCAGATATCAGTGACCATTTTTTAACCTACTAATGGTATTAAAATTGGAAAACACTTGGTAGAGACTCTGCATTCTCAACATGTCTGAAAAGGAGCACCTCTCTAGCTTTATGTCACTTTACTTTGCCTCTGTCTGCCTAAGAGTATTTCTAATATGCCAAAACAGTGTGTCCATACCTGTAAATGCAATACCAAATATAGCTTGGATAAACTAGTGGTTATCATATAGTTAAATATGAGAATAACAGCAGAAGAAATAATTACAACAAAAATAAAAAACTATAGAATTACAGTAAGTTAATTGCTGTGTATTCTGTTTTTAATCATCTTCTGAAAAAATATTTTTGCCATTGAGCAGATCAACCATAGAAATTCCTGGTTCTACATCAGCATTTTAGCAATGGCAATTCCTGAGACCTTATAAGAAGAAACCATCTATTTATCTTTATTCATTGCAATACTAAAAAGGAACAGCTCACAAGCACCTAGAGGAAAATGGACTCAACATGGGGAGAGACAAAGATTATGTTCAGATGTATATCAGGAATTTCACTACCACCCATTCTAAGTGTTATGTCATTAGGTGTGTAGGACATACAGTGCTGTGAAATTCTACCATTTTCTGCAACATGGATGAGCCTGGAGGAAATTATCCTAAGTGAAACAACCCAGGTACAGAAAGAGAAATACCGCATGTTCTCACTCATAACTGGGAGCTAAATCTATAAATAAACAAATGAACAAAAAAGAGAGACAGGGAGGAAGAAAGAAAGAAACAACAATCACAGTAATACATTGAACTTTTAGAAAACTAGAGGTGTAAAGGGGGAGAGGAGAGGGGAGGGAGGGAGGCTAATGAGGAATTGGTCAATGGACACAAAGAATAATTGCATATTGTAATGATGAGTAAGCTAACTACCGATCTAACCACCACACATTGTACACAGTTATTTAAAAATCAATGTTGTACCCCACATGTTTGTATAATAAATAAATAAATAAATAAAATAAAAAAAGAAAACACCCCATCTAATTAAAATATTTAAAGAACATTTAAACACACGGAAGAAGGTGACTACTTTTCAGCTAGCCATGAGCTTCATGACCAGAGTTGTTCAATGCTGAACAGACCATAACAATTCTTTCAAAACCAAAACATCTTGCAAATTTAATGGTGCTGAACTATGTTTGCTTCCACCTTTGTTAATGTACTACCTAACCTATGAAACACAACTTTATTATTCATTTGCAGGTTATGCCTATAGGACAATATAATCAATTATTAGAGGCATTTTATTTACTTTTCCCTCACTTTCTTTCTCTAAGAGTTTGTGTTCATTAACCAAATACGTTACAGTGGAAAGACTCTGAAAGGCACAGTAAACTCATTGTACAATTGACTTCAGGACCTTGAAAAGGAATGTGTTCAGACTCAAGTAAACCAGCACTTGATCTGATGGTTCCAAGTGCCAATGGGAAGACCTGACAGTAGCAGGGAAAGCAAGAAGATGAGATACTGTGCCATTGAAAGACAATTGTTTATGATAATTGACTGACTCTCTTTTTACCACCTTTCATGTACTTGGCCTATCTTGTCTTAGTAAAGGTTTTAAAGACTTTAATTAAGTAGGATGATTAAGAGAAAGAACAGAACAAAAGTCTGTCGGGACCAGAACAAACATTTTTGCTTTGCACACTAGACATTTGATTGGGATGTTTCATTTAGTAGATACAGGCTGGCAAGCAGAAATGATTTAAATTATCTATAAGGGATAAAAGTAGGTTCAGGGAGTAATCTAAATAATAAAAAGGAATTCATAGCAAAGGCCTTTGTCTGTCTTTTTGTGCTGTGTGTCATTGGAGCACGTATGGCTCTTTATATCAGCCTGCCCTCTAACAAAGCCAGTGTTTATTCTGGCTGATACTTAGAAATAATATAAGCTGCAGGGTCAAAGGATCAGGGACTGAGTCAAGACATTAATTATAAATGTACAGTTCTCAAAATGTTTTTTCCCAAAACTTTAGTTTCTAGAAAGATTCTATTTATATAAAAATAGCTTGTCATCTAAATCCTGTATTCTTCACATAGAAAGACAATGCCTTCAATAAAATATATATTGAGGCAAAAATCCCACTAATACTATAACCAGGTAAAATACTATCCAGCATGGGAATAGTATAGCACAGCAGAATTATAGTTTCTAGCATTTTGATACATGGTAATGATTTTGGTGTGAAATAATATATTACTCTAAGAAAGGAAAAATATATTACTTTGGTTGCATCCAAACTTTAAATTATTTCTCATTTTAAATTATCCATCTTTTTTCAATTTAGAAAGAATCTGGTTCTGTAGTGTCCTATTTTGCAATATCATAGGATTTAACAATATCACCCCGTTTTGAAATGTAAATTAGCACACATTGGTAGGAGAAGAATGGATTATGAGTTATATATGGGCCAAAACTCTAATATCCAAAACATATGGTTCTAATCCAATTTGCAGTATTCTTTTTTAGTGGAAATGATTGGATTTATTCAGAATCATCGAGACATATCAATTTGGAGTTTTCAGGGAAAATATTTTAGAAAATATCTCAATCTACGTGAGGAAATAGAGGGGTTAAGTCACTTGCCTCATGTCAAACAGTTAATGAAAGGCATAGCTATCACATAGTCTATTACAAAAGATAAAGAAATCACTCCCTTCTCCCAAATTACATGGAATACATTTCCCAGTTCCAGAGGTCATGGACAAAATCAGTAATTAGAGGAGAACAAAAGTTATGCATCAAGGATGAGCTATTTCCACCTGCAAATAAATGCAGAACAAATAAACATCGACCATTTCTTATTATTGGGTAGAAGAAATCTTTTACAGATTTTCTTCAGTATACCATTCTGACGAATAACTCAGATTACTTTTCCCTTATGCACCTAAATATTCACTCCAAATTAAGTTAGGGTTTAAAAGAGTTGAAGAATAGCAAATGCTTATGTTCTGATATATTTGGTACATATTATTACAAAATTTGCACTCTATGATATATTCTTTAAGTTTTGATTTCTACTGAAGTATAGTATGACTTAAATTACATAATAACAATGAACACCTTACAGTATTTAGGAGAGTCTAAATACTATATATTTCAATGGGAAGATGCTAGGGCTAAAAGAAACATTTCTTTTACCTTAGTAACAATTGCCTAGCTGGTAGATTATCTGTACTCAATTCGATCCCAGGGCCAGCCCTGTCATACAGTGCAGTCTATCAGCCATCATCCATTACTCTCAGGACATAAAATACTAGAGAGAAATTCTAATTATAAAGTTAAATATGTGATCAATCAAAGCAAAATCCAACAGTGCATTTCAAAATCAAATAGAGGAGATTTCTTCTTTTAAAATAGAAGAAAAATAAAATCCCCTTCTCTTCTTAGAAATAATCACAAAATAACCAAGAGAATAAGAAATAGAAGCATATATTCTTCCTCAACAAAATTAGGAGATTTTTGTATCTTCACACTACTGTTTATGAAGAAGTGCTTTTAAATACAAGGAAAGTCAGAAATAGGTGAAGACGCTGACAGAAAAAGACTCTGGTTGCTTATCTCAAAGTGGCAGAGCAGAGTTATCCAAAAAGAGTGGTTCACACTCAACAGCAAATCAAACTGCAGCTTGGAATAATGGAGTGATGGCAATAATGGAGTGGTAGCTAGCAGCCACCTTGGTATGAAAAGAAAGCAGGGTTATTATGGACAAATCTCACAAAGAATGATATTTTCAAAAGCATTTTGACAGTAAGGTAAGAGAGAGAAACCCTGCACTGCCACTATAGACTGTTGTAAAAAAAAAATAAAAATAAAAAGCTTATGTCCTAAGGAAAATTCCTGCTATCCTGGATCCTGGTCTTGGTCCCTTCTTTACATGAACCTCTGGCATACAACCTGTCCAGGAAGAATTCATTAAAAGATGAATAATAAAAAAACATTAACCCAGGATTAGTAGAGTAATAATCAAAAGAGAACTGGCACAATAAAAAAGACACAGAAAGGGAAAATATGAGAAAGAACAAGGGACAATGATAGATGGAAGACACACACTAGGAAAACACTGCCACAGAGGAGACAAAAAATTCCAATCAAAGATATTGGGATGGGATAAATAAATAGATACAATCATTAATGAAATATTTGTCTTTATAAATTAAAAGTCCAAAGCAGAGGTATCAAAGCCTATGAAAGATGTGATTTAAAACTAAAGGTATCCTTGAGCTGGTAGTAATCAGGAAAGTAGAGAAAGAGAAAAATAAAGCATGATGTAATGAAGCCCATAGTGAAAGCAATTCAAAGGATATATTCATTTCTAAAAAACAAAAAAACAAAAACGAAAACAAAACTTAAAGAAAAACAGTAATGATATGGTAGACAGAAGTTTAAAGAGTTTTGAAATAAAATGCAAATAAACAAGGGTTTTAAAAGATTAGAGAAATTGGTATATACACATAGTCAGAAAAAAGGGCTAACTCATACTTGATGTTCGTGAAAATGAGAAACAGAAGCAAAAACAGAAAAAAGGAAATATGTTTCCAAAAAAAACTCCAGAAAATACAGAAAACCTGAATCTAAATTAAAATGATGTAACTTATCCTAAAAACAAACAAACAAAACTATGCAAAAGAATCAGCACCCAGACAGTGCCTAGTAAAGTTAATTAGTCAAAACAGCGACAATATTAAACCCTAGATGCCACCTGGAACTGAAAAACAACCATCTCCTAAAAATCTCTCAGGTCAATGACAAAACCAAAACAATGTTTAAAAATATTTAGAAATGAGTATAAATTTACACATCAGAACTCTGTGGTCAGGGCCGGCCCGGTGGCGCATGCTACAGTGCGCCGCTTGGGAGCGCGGCGGCGCTCCCGCTGAGGGTTCGGATCCCACATACAGACCGGCCGCTCACTGGCTGAGCGAGGTGCTGGCCCAGCACCGAGGGTTGCGATCCCGTTGCCGGTCCCGGTCCGGTACGGGCGCGACACTGAGGGTTGCGATCCGTTGCCGGTCATGAAAAAAGACAAAAAAAAAAGGGGAAAAAAAAAAAAAAGAACTCTGTGGTCAGTTAAAACAATGCTCAAAGAAAAATGTATGCCTTAAATTTTACATTAATATAAAATTAAGAATAAAAAGTAACATTAGTCTCAACAATAAAAGCTAGAAGAATGAAACCAAAATAAATCTTACAATTGTAAGAAAAGAATGAATAAAGAAGAAAGCAATGATTAATAGTGTAATACTCATATAGAAAAATAATTCATGTAATAAACCTAATAGATTTTCCTTTTAATAAGAACAAATAAAATATAAACATTTAGACCACCCAGTTAAAAATAAACTAAAAAAGGCACATACATATGAATTAAGAGATGATACACAAGGAAAAATTATAGAGGAAATTAATATAAATAAGCAATTCCCAAATGTACACTCAGAAGAAAAAGAAAATCTAGGTAGACAAATAATAATATCAGAAATAGAGACTGTAGTCAAAGAGCCATCCTCAAATGAGCAGCAAGTCAAGTTAGTTTCACAAGGAAATTATACCAAACTTTTAAAAGTCGAAACTCATATGAATCAGATTTGGGGAAAAAACATTCTTATATGTGACATAGCATTAATAAAACTGACATAACAAACTAAAGTACACACATTCTTATCTTTTAATATTTGTGTAAAAATCCCAAACAAAATATTAGCAAATAGAATTCAATAGTACAGGTAGGTCACTACCTGAAGATATTCCTCAAACTATATCATATTTTTTGAAAAAACCAAAAATCGACAAAAGGACTTTAAGAAGATATACTAGAATTAAAAATAATGTAATCACGGTAAAATCCTTTATATTTATGAAATAAAAGATGACATCAAAGAAAAGATTGGTAACTGTAAATACATAAGCAATTGAAATATTCTGCATGGCAAGATATGTAATAAATAAAGTCAGAGGAAAACACTGTAACTTAAATGACACTGAAAAGTTTAAATTTTCTTAACATAAGGAAAATTTCCAGAATACCAATTAGAAAAAAGATCAACAACATAGTAGTTTACACCCAGTTAACAACAACAACAATCACATAAAAAAATTATTTAAAAATCACTTACAATGAGAGAAATACGAAATAAAATTACAAGAATCTTTTTTGATCTACAGCTTGGCCAAGTTCAAAAGGCCACTGTGGGAGGGCACAATCTCTTTATGGAGCACTATACTTAAAATTTAAAATGGACATACTTTGACCAAGTAATTCTGCTAGCAGGAATTTCTCCTAAGGTTATCCTTCCTCCTTTGAAATTCATTCAACGTTGTTTGTAGTAGCTGAGGAAAGATGCCTTTAATGAAACTTTTTTTTTCTTTCTCTTTTTTTGTAAGGTTTCAAAACTATGGCTAGTAATGGTTGTTTCTGAAAGGAAATTGTGGTACTGGTATCTTTGACTGAGTTGTCCTAGAAACAGACACTGAACAAGAAGTGGACTTGTGGGCAATATCTAAAGGAAGTGAGGGAAACAGGATTGCTTAGAGGCAGAAATGACGGACTAGTCAGAAAATAACAGAGACTTCACCTGATCCCACAAGAAACTCTAAAACTAAGATGGCCCTCAGATTGTCTCAACTTGATGCAAAGAGACTGGGCTGGGTCCTTATTGCCTTGGACACAATCAGTTATTAGATGAAAGCTGCCATCAGGAGAAAGCAAGGCTTTGAGCAAGGTGGTTCTCTTTAGCTAAGGGCAAGTCCATGGGAGGAACGAAGCTCAAAGCTTTAGCTGCCAACACTGCCAACAGCTGTGGGAATTAATGTCTTAGTCCTGTAAGTAGAAGGGGGTGGGAGGTGAAGTTCCAACATAGCACATCATCTACTGCATTGGCAGTTGTGGGAAGAAGGGGTTTTCTTTTCACTTTAAGTCCTGTAGTACCTTTTTGATTTTGTATTGGTATCACAATGTCATATCCATTCAAAAAATAGACAATTGAAAACAGCAATCACAAAACAAAAATGCAATGGGGAAACCGGTATAACTGAGGGATTACCATCAACTGGAAGGACACACCAGTGCTCATCTGTAAAAGGCGATTTCCTCCAAGCTGTTCCACATTTCTCTAGTCTGTACAAAATTGTGGTGGGGGAGATGACAGGATGCTCTTTTCAACATCATCTGAACAATGTCTTCTGTGAATGCTGAATGGTATGCTTACTTCATCAAGTCTTCAACCATTGAAGGCCCATAATCTCAAGGACAATAAATTCAATCATGCCTCATGTCCTTGTCATCTGTGGCCACTGGCCAAAATGCAGCTCTTTCAATCAGTTATACTCTTTTCACGTATTTCTCTTTATAACTTTTTTTTCCTCAGAAGCTTACCTGTATAGTTACTATTTTCTACGTAACACACGGAGGTGAATACAATTGTAGGATCAGGTAGCCTCTGAAACAAGATGAATGCCCTACTCTTCTGATAACCACTTTGGGGGATGGGAGTATCTAGACAACACTTATTCATCTGTATAAAACCCTCCCTCCTCTTTTCAGTTTCAAAGTTTTACTATGCACTTCCCCATGTGTACTCTTTTCCCAACGTTCTAGATAACCAGAATATTAATGTGAACACAGAAACACCCATCTCCAGAAACAGACAGAAGGCAGAGAGGGTAATTACCATTCCTAATTTTATAGTTCTTAGGCTCAATTTCTTGAGAGCTCTAGCTATCTGCCAGTCCTTGCATTCCTTGAGAAAATATTGTATTCCTTCCAATAAATTATTTTTAGTTTTCAGGAGAAAAGATGCTCACCATAGTAAAAAACACACGGGCTACTTAGGAGTCAAAATAACTGTTTGTTCTAATTTTTCTACTTGAATATTGGGTAAGTTTCTTTGTTTCTTTAGATCTCAGTTTTCCTCATTTACAATCCCTTAAAGAGTGTGGTACAATGGATAAAACCCTGAATTAATGATCAGTTACCAGGTTCTTTCTTCTTGCTTTATTATTTAATTATGTGTGTCATCCTAAGAAAGTCATTTAACTTCCAAATGCCTTAATATCCTCCTATTGAAGATGACCGTAGTAGTCAGAGAGATTCAAGAAGGAAAAAAGTATCTGATACACAATTGGAGCTTTGATATGTTTTTGTGGAAAATCATTGAGGATTGTTAGATCTGATATATCGGATAATTTGTTTTCACCTGTTTTCTTTAAAGCAGCGAAGCCCTTTAAATGAAATCACATGGGATTATCTTTTCAAAACTAACATTTGTCATTTTAAGACATTGTGATAACTTAGAAGAGTTATTAAGTAATGCCAGAAATTATGTCAGCTGGTAGTACACAATAGCATATTGACAATGGTAACTAATTGAGTATTATGCTTGCTATGGGTTGAATTGTGTCCCCCAAAGTTACAGGTATTAGAAACTTAATCCCCACTGAGACAGTGTTACAAGGATGGGAAATGTTATTATGGGGATTGAAAGGTGGGGCCTTGAGGAGGTGATTAGATTGTGAGGACCAAGCCCTAGTAAGTGGATTAATATATTGATGGTTTAATGGTGGTCATGAGGAGGTGACTATGATGGCTTTATAAAGAGAGCCAGTGAGGACTAACTCTCTCTCTTGCTCTTCCCATATTTGTCATGTGATACCCTGTGTTGCTGTAGAGCCCCCACCAGCAAGGCCCTCACCAGATGTGTTGCCTGGACTTTGGACCTCCCAGCCTCTAAAACTGTAAACAATAAAGATTGTTTCTTTACAGATTACCTAGTTTCAGGTATTCTGTTATATACAACAGAAATGGACTAACACAAAGCTATAAGTTTATATAGTTCAAGTGCTATAATAATATGATCTTTTCCATTCTTTGAGCAGTACACTCTGCTAGACATGAGCTAAATTTGCCTCTGTAATAAAATTTCGGCATATTAATAAATTATGATTTACTAAGATATGTATCCCAAGAGGTATGTTTGCTATTTTCTTAGCTCAAATATTCCATTCCTCTGACATCATATAAAATTATTAGGAAAAAGAAAATGAAAATACATATGTATACATATTTTTTAACATCTTATGTTAAATGTATGTAATATTTGTCCCTATTATCAATATGGAAAATTTGGTTTCTGTCTTTTTTCTGGAACCATACATAATTTTTACCCTTGTCCTTTCAAGCCCCGTTCTTGAGTTGTTAATACAAAAAGGTATTTAAAAATATTAGCAACCTCTTTATCTTACTTGTATCTATTGGAATTATTAACGGATCCACCAAAGCTTCATTATTCACCAAACATGGAGTAGTTAACATTTAAGTTTTAACAATGGTTTCCAATTGCTTGTAGATGTTTTATTCAATAATAAGGATTGCATTGTATATAATCCTGTAAAAAGATTCTGTAATTAATTGGCGAATTGCTATGGCATTGTTAAGTATTTTAAATCTTAATTACTTCTTTTTGCTTTCTGCTTCAGATCATCAGTTAGGAAAATCTGGTGTGCATATTAAAAAAAAAAAAAGTGAAAGAGCATTTAGTTGAAGAACCAAATGTTAATACTGAAGTTTTTTTTTTATTTTACAGATATTCAAAATCTAAATTGTCTTGTTCTTTGCACAGTTCTAAATTAAAGACTAGAACAAAAAAAAAAAAAAAAAAGAGGCTTAACTTGTGTGAAAGAAATCTCAGATGCAAGGAACTTATTCTTTTAAGCTCCAGAGAAATGTAGTGCATTTATCAGCTTTGAGTGGATATCATTGTGTTTATAACAGAGTGGAGGCACCATGCAATTTTGCTCCTGAAATTGGTTTATATAGATGACTGGTTGCTGTGAAGTGTGTGTCAGAGTTCCATGCAGCTGTTATGAAGTAGTACAATTGTCATCGCTTCTTACATGGTTGTTGAGAAGAGCTTGAGAGCCCAGCTCAGTCAGCTGTTGAATAGATAACCCAACACAGTTAACGTGGCATACATTGTAAAGAATTACATGCCTGCTACAATGAGCTTTGGGCCTTTGGTCTAGATAATAATCCTGGTGGGTATACCACGTGTAGTGGCTGTCTGATCATTCAGATATAACTGACGAAACATAAAGAAAAATGTCAGTCGACTGAAAGAAAAATGCTGCTGCAAGTTTGTTTAAGGTTCATGTAAACGGCTATGTGTATTTTTTAACCCCAAGTCTCCCAAGGACTTGACTACCACGTTCAATGTCTAACACTAAAATGCAAGATCTGTAAGTGCTGACCTATTTAAGGCTGGATTTAAATATATTGGTATGCATGAAAACACCATCTGTTTTGGTTACAGAAACCCAGCATTTCTGTTTTATAGTTGATTAAGTCTTTTTGAAAATCAACTTAAATATACAATGTATAAACAAAGCAGTACCAGAAAAGACAATTATTGATGACTTTTGAGTAATGATGGCATTTCATTCTAATTTCCAAAAGCAGTAAAAGTGGCAATGTAGACATTTTAGGTGATTATTAATTATAATGAAATAAAAAAAGTGAGAAGTAATACCACTATTGGCCATTTAAGCATAGACACAAACACTGGGATAATTAGCATGTTATAATAATGTTCAAGAAGCCCGAAGGAAATGAAAATCACTGAAATTACAGGATTTCTAATTTAGAGCTTTTATTTTATATTTTTATTCCCTACCTTGTGCTTATGGACTTGGTTGTTGCGGCCCATTTGGCATGTCACAAACATGGCTGGAACTAGGTCTGCTTTGATTTCTATACTCTTTGGGAGGATTTATGGATATAACATCTGCTTAAAATTCCAGATTTTTTTATGGTAATTTATGACTTCAAAGCTTATCATTTCATATCCCGAACTTCCATAAATAATAACTCATTTATCAGAAATAAATGCAAATCAAAAAAGAAACAAAACAAAGTCCTGATTTTAAGTGACCCATATGAGAGAAAAGCAAGTTTTCACAATTTGAGTTTATTTTAGTTTTTTTTATTTGTAACTAGCTTTTACAAATATGTACTTACCATTTACCTTCAAAAAGCACTTAATTAGGGATATTTAAATGTTAAGAGTATATTCAGAAAATAAGAAAATTCATTTAGTCATTTTCCCAAATCTCACATTTTCAAAGTTAAAAAGAACTTTGTCTATCTAAACCTCTTACAAAAAGCATTAATTATATTTAAATTCATATTACTGATTTTTTTTTATAATAACAGTAATAGATTCACCTACCTGAGAAATCTTTTAAACAACATGCCACTTACCAGTCAAAACATGTTTGTTTTAACTCCGTACAGTTTAGGTATCAACTGCATCAGTCACCAGATAGAAAACTGCAAAGATTTAGATGCAACAAATTGTATTATTTATCAAGGTCCTATGTATGAACATTAGAATGAGAGGATTTCCCTTATATTATATTAAAGCATATTATGAGTTTCTGAGGAATATTTCTACATTTATTAAAATCTAGTTATCTGTTATGATTATTTTTTAAAAAATCAATATTTTGTCATTAAGGCTATCCAAAAATAATCAGCTGTCTTATCCAATAAGCCATCTGAACAATGAAAATTTTATTCCATTGACTATGTTGAAAAAATATTTGTTTTTGTTTTGTCTAAATGAAAATAAATTCACTTTTTCCCCTGTCTGAATAGATTAACTTTTTAAATACATTGGCTGTGTTTGTTTTTATGGCAAAGAAAATTCACCCTCTTCTTGATATAATAGGATTGTTTATTATCTCAACTTGATGATAGTACCTACAGAAAGCATATTTCTGGGATATACAAAGGTACTTCAAAAAGTTCATGGAAAGGTTAATATAATCTTTCAATTCAATTTTTCCATGAACTTTTTGAAGTGCCCTTGTATTAGAGCTAGTCAGAACCTCCCAGTAAGGAAAAGATGGCATTTTAAATATCTATTCTTATTTTTAAAGATTAATGTAAACAGTATAGTTTGGCTGATCCTGAACCTAGTCTACGAATTGTTTGTTAAAATGTGTCACTTGGTGCTAAATATACAGATTTTGACAGTGATTCTTAAAGAAATTCCATCTATTCAAGCCTGGCTGCATTTCTGAGCAGTAGGAGTAGGTTATAGTCTAAAAATATAATACATTTCTGTCTGTCTTTGAGACAGATATATTGGACATTTATGAGTTTGAGTTACTTGTTTCTTATCTTCACCCATCACTTCCTTTGAAGACTGAACATACTAACGGGGAGGTCTCCCATTGAGTACCTCAGCTGGAGTTATTGCTAGAATTTTCTTTCAATGGGAATTTCTAGTGTACTGCTCAAGATCTACACATTCTTGTTAAGAGATACCAAGTGAATATTTTGGAACCCACGGCTTGATGGGAATTACTTGTAAATATGTAAACCCACTTCTCACAAAAGAAGCAAGCTTTTTTGACAAAAAAAAAAGACAAATTTAGAAAACAAGTAGGCAAACAATAACAAAACACAAAAAAATTATATTAAAATCGTAGGTCTATCTATCAAGTGATTGTAAAAAGTAAATAAATCGTATTTCTGGAAAAGCAGCAATAGACTTAGACTTTTTTTAATGGTTAGTTTTCTTTTATCTGGATATTTTAAATTCCATCTTTCATTAAAAAAATCTTTATCATTAAGCATATTTGAAACAGTCCAGATTTGTCTAAGATTATAATCAATGCATATATCTCCTCTCTGGGTTTATTGATATAATTGGAGAATGTATTAATTATATGCTTTTTAAAATTAGTAAATTCTGAAATAGAAAACTTGCTATTTGAATGGCTAACATACAGAATATAGTAATCTCTGAGGGAGAAATCTAGAGTCTTTGGTTTCCAGGACTACATTATACAACTACAGAAGTCAACTACGTTTCAGAGAGTATGTGTTAAAAATTTAAAATTAGAATAAATCACAAGTTAGATATGGAAGATTATTACCCACCAGATCAGTTTCCAAACATCAGTTAATTTCAAAGCACTCATTCTCCTTGGTGTGATATTCTCAGTGTTCTCACTCTCAAATAGGGGACTTGCTGCTCCCAGCAGGGAGTCCAAGTTCAGCGGTGCAGTTAGGATACAGCTTTTAAGCGTAGGAGCAACTAGGGATTGTTCAAATATGAAACGCTTGTTCTGAAAAAGGATTTTTAGTATATGTGCATGTTACCTATAATTTGGCCTCTCGTATTATCAATATTATCATATGGAAACCTGAGAGCTCCTCCCACATCCGCTTTTGCTGGGGTGAACATTTTTGCTATAGATAATAAAAGAAAATAACGTGAATGACATTATTTTGAAACAGCTAAACAATTATATATTTTAACTCAAATTTTAACCTCCTACTATGGATACACTGATGGTAGATTCCATGTTCATTTGATATATTCTTTTAACAACTTGAATATTTTGATTAATTTGTAATATTGTTTGGTTAATACTAAGCACAGATACATTCACTCATTCACTTGTCAACACGAGTTTATTGAGCAACTACTACGTGCCAGCCTCTCTTTGATGCTAAGGAGATGAGAGTGAAAAAACAGACAACCTCCCTGCTGTCATAAAGCTTGTTCTTGCATGGGGAAAACAGCCAGTAAAGACATAAGTAAAAAAGTAAGTTAGGATGTATGCACAGACTCATACACATATAAAAACAGGGACCAATGGATAATAAAGTATGATAAAAAAGAGTGAGTGAAAGGCAGCACTATTTTAGGTAGCATCACCAGAGAAGATCTCTCTGAAGTTATAAAATTTTATCACAGACCTCCATGAAATGAAGAAATGAGGCAACCAAATATCAGGGAAAGTGGCATTCCAGACAGAGGCCTTGAAGGAGAGCTTGGTGTAAGTTTACAGGAACGAGGAAGAAGGTAGATAAGTAAAGCCAACATAACCGCATGTGTGCTAGATTTGCCTGATTGCTTTAAAGCAAATTTCCATTTGTATTTTAATTAACTTTGTCATAATTTTTTGCATCAGCCTCACTGCAATCTGTGTTGCTCTATGTAATGTTCCCAGTCACTCCCACATCCTCCACATGCTTTTGCAGGTGTGAACTTCAGAACTGAGCACTACACTGCCTGTCATCTGCCCTCTGTGGATAAAGACAGTTACGAAGTTTCATATAGGCGTCTATGCACGGTGCCCTATCGGCTTCACTGCTTTTCACAATGTGCTTTGGACATGGTCCCCCACCATGACCTTAAGATCTCAATGTGTCAATCTGAGTTTTTCTATCTCAATTTGTATATTTTGTCTTTCTCCTTTAGACACACTATTGTATAAAATCCTACTAATTGCTCCTTTTGGTAAATGACAGTTTGAATTCAAGGCTTTTTCGGAGTCCTTGATCTGCAAAGCGCTATCATTGTCAGACTCTTTTGCCATATAGATTGTTGACAAACGTTAACTCTGCTGGATCCTGGAGCAGTGCTTGTTCTTTCCCAGGGTGGAGGGTGATCCACTGCAATCTCTTCTTTGACAGCAGACATCTATTCATTTCCTACACAAGAAAGATCTTGCACCTCCAAGTGTAACACACAGACCTGTGGCATTAGCAGTGCTGGAATGACCTGGAAGCTTTTTAGATATGCAGAACCTTGGGCTCCACCCCAGTCTTACTGAACCTGATTCTGCATTTTTACTCGATCCCTAGAGTGTTTAAGAAGCACCGTACCAGTTGAACTCACAGCAGAGTTCCTCCAAATTATAAAGTTCTTTAAAAATAGTCTCCACATTGTCAGAATGTGAATGATTTTCCTCAGAAGATGAGCAACATGGTATATATAAGCCAACACCACACTGTACTACAACTACCACATCAAACTGATGGTTTTTGTTGAACACTCAAATTTTCACAATCACACATTTGTTTTGCTAAATTCGCAGTACTTAGCCTACTTAATGCCTAGTTGGACTTTCATGTTAGTTAAGATAACTATGAATTATCTACCACTAGATGCAGTGCCTAAAGCCTGCATACAACAGGGATCTCAATATGTTGAGGGGCCTTTGAAAATAAATAAGTTGGCCTTCAAATTCTATATACTGCTATCTTTTCATATTATATACATCTGCCATTTAGTAGAGAACTCAGTTCTAGAACTACCCTTTTTAATAATGGATACTTTGTTATAAAAGTACTCTGAAATGTAATATTCATTTAATATTCTGAAATAAAATCTATGTTATCTCCTCTGACACACCTAATGCTTAAAATATCAATAGACACATTAACTGAAGTATCAAAAAGAAACAAAATAAATTATAATTTTAGTATATGTTATTTCAATATGTAAATGCTTGGGCATTGGCCAACACAGATGCAATAGTCAATGACCCAGTGACAAAATCACCATGAATGTGACCTTCAAATGCAGATAGATGCAGGTGCTTTGCACCCATTACTCAAATACTACAAGCAACACTGCCATTGGTGATTTAACAAAATGATGCACAACTCCAGATAATGTTTCAAACAAAACAATAAGTATTCCCCTGATACGCATAGTACTTGCCGTCTTGGAGAAATCAGATTATCCAAACTCTGAAGAACTAATTTTTGTTTAAATTTAAAACAAAGTTAAGTTCCAGGCTCTGATAATTATAAGTATTTTAATTGACTTATTTTTTTAGAAAATTTTTTAATTTACAGAAATAACTTAAAAGATAGTACAGAGTTTCCATATACCTCCTTACCCACTTTCCATATTATTAATAACTTAAACTAGTGTGATACATTTGTTTCAATTAATAAGCTAATATTGGGTACATTATTATTAATTAAAATTTGTTGTTTATTTAGATTTTCTTAGAATTTATCTAATGTGTTGTAGTAGATTGAATTATGTTTCCCCGAAACTCATTGAAGCTTGAATTGTATCCCTCACATTTTATGTATTAGAAACTTAGTCCCCACAGTGACTGTTAAGAGGGACAGAAATCCTATTATGGTAATTGAAAGGTGGAGCCTTGAAGAGGTGATTGGATGGTAGGACCATGCAGTAGTGAATGGATTAAAAATGGCAGTCAGAAGCATGGTTCTAAGGGCTTTAAAAAAGGAGGAGATTCTGTTTCTCTCTTGCTCTCTCTGCTTCCACCATCTTGCAATTTGAGACCCCTGGGTCACTGTCACCATCACCAGCCTCAGAAACTGTAAGCAATGCATCATTTTCTTTATAAATCACCCAGTCTCAGGCTTTCTGTTATAGCAACACAAACGGACTAATACATGTGTTTTTTAGTTCCAGGATCCCATCCACGATAACATGTTACATTCAGTCCTATTTTCTAGGCTCCTCTTGGCTATGAGAGTTTCTTAGACATTATTTTTGAAAGTCTTAAAAGTTTTATATTTTGTCAGTTTTGTAGGATGCCCCTTTACTGGAAATTGTGTGATGTTTTTCTCATGATTTGACTGAGATTATGGATTTTTTTATCAATACGAAAGTACATACCACAGGGGCTGCCCAGTTAGCTCTGTTGGTTAGAGCTCAGTGTTGGTAACACCAAGGGTAAGAGTTCAGATCCTCATACTGGCCAGCCACCAAAAAGAAAAAAAAAGTGTATTATCAACATGATTTATCACAGTTGATTTGACCTTGGGCAACTGCCTGAAAGAGAATTTGTCAGCCTTCTTCATCATAAAGTTACTTTCCCCCCTCCCCCCTTTCTGTACAGTAGTCTTTGGAAGGAAGTCACTATGCACAACCCACACTTAAGGAGTGCAGATCTCTGCTTCCCCACTTTAAGGCTGGAGTATTTACATAAATTATAAGAAATCTTTCTCCATAGGGAATTTTCTTTTCTTCCCCCATTTATTTACCTATACAATCACTTACTTCTATCAGTATGGACTCATGGATATGATTTTATATTTTGCGTTATAATTCAATGCTACTTTATTTATTTTGTTGATCAAATTTCCCTAGCTTTGGCCATTGGGAGCTCCTTCAGTTAGATCCTGTGTCTTTTCATCATGCCCCCATTAATGTCAGATTTTATTTATTTATTTTTGAGCACTTTCTTACTTTCTGGCATTACAAGATGCTCTAGCCTCATCTTGTATATTTTCTTCCCAGTCCTAGAATCGTCCATTTCTCTAGGGAGCCCTGGTTCCTTTTTTGTGGAGAATGGTATTAGAAATCAATATTAGGGCACTAGGTGTGCCCACTACTACTGGGGTGTTATTGCTTCTAGGCCCACTCAGATGACAAAATAGGAAATGTATTGCGTATACTAACCACATAACCTATATGACCATCTGCATCTAGATTAAACTAAAGATGAATTCAGAGTGATGTCTTCAACTTTAATCCATTACCATATATCACATGGATCATTCTACCTTCCTTCTCATGCTTATCTATACACTCCCACTCCAATGATGAGAAACTTGGCTCCCATCACACATCATCCATTTACTTAGTTATTCAGTTTCAGTGTACATGTGTAGCAGTATCAGAATCTCTAATGCATGCCCCTCTGGGAAATAACTTTATCATCTGCAGTACAGTCTTACAGACTCCGCTCATTTCCACATTTACTTAGGTCAGCACCTTTTCTTCTCGTGTCTTGCCTTGAGGTTGTTTCATTCACTCACAACACAGTTAAATTCTTTTTCTACATTTCTCCTGGGATCCTTAGACCTCCTAATGAGTTTGCACTAATTTACACATATTAAAATCTACTTCTTGTACTGTAAAGTTTTGAAGGTTTGTCAAATACATAATGTCTCATAGTACAATATCATACAGAATAGTTACACCACACTAAATATCTTATATTTCCTGTGCCTCACCTATTTAATCCTTTTCCCCGATTACAAGTATTTTTGACTACCTGATGTTTATGGAAATTTATGAAATCCCTGAGCTACACAGTCCATTATAGAATATTCAGCATCCTTGGAACTCACCCACAAATTACATTAGTGTCTTTTCATCAGTGTGACAAACAACCCTACACATTTCCTAAACAGTCTTATCCCGTTGAGCACCACTGACTTACTAGAAAGCCAATATTCATACAGTAAATAAAACTCCCTTTAAGAAAGCATAGGCAAATTCTGTACGATTTGGTTGCTTCCTCTGGTTTTGCTATAAATGTGCATAGACAGAAATTTTATATTTCGGCAATACTCCATACCATTTTCCTTGGTATACCCTCCAGTGTCCTGAGAACACTTGGGCTATTTAGTCTTTTAAAAAACTGAGCCTAGTGGTTGAGTCTATAATACATAGGAGAGAAAATCTGATGGAGTGTGAAGAAGGTATTTTAAAAATGTTTTATGGGACACTTTAATCTTGCAGGATAAACTAAACAAAAAAGAGGGTGAATCTGGGGGCTCAAAAAACAGATGCTTTAAAGTAGGCCCTTAAGGGGAACTTATTTCATATGAAAGGAAGTCTGTGCATTTGAAGCTTTGAGTGGCTTTCAGGTAACTTTATTCTACTTCATAGCTACAACCCCTGTTCTAACAAGAACTGACAGTAGTGATTGTTGAAGACAAATAGTTGAGCATTGGATTTCAGTAAGTTTGAATTACTCTACCAACATTAAGGAGTTTCTGGGGACATAAGAATAATACAGTTATCAGAGTACAATTCTTAAAACTTGGAGGGTAAAACATCTATTAATATCCAGTCTTTTTTGTCTCCTGATATATTACAGTGGGGCAATTTGCACAGGCATTTGAAAGGTCTTACTGAGCACTTAGATCTCCATGTTATGTTGTCTATTGTACCACTTATTTCCATTACACTCCTATTCACTGGGTAATCTCATAGAAGCACATGGTTTCTACAATTGCAGGTGTAAACGAAATACTCTAATCTATATCCAAATCACAAATCCCCTTGGTCTTCTACAGATCTATAGAACCAGTGGGGACAGGAACTTGGATGTCCCAGTCCTCCTTATCATGTTCCAAAACTGAACACATCTCTGTTTGCTTAGACCCCATGAACTTATATGATTCTTCCTCCTTTCTCCTTCCATATTTTTTTTGGTCTCAGATACTGAAGTTAAACACCTAAGTGTTGTTCTTAATTCTTTTCTTTTCTTCTCACAAAAGTTCAGCTAATAAATAAAAACTCCAGTAGATTTTATCTCTTACTATCGCTTGTATCTATTTGCTACACTCTATCTCTGCTGCTATGACTTTTCTTCAGCTCCTCATCATCTGTAGATGGAGTAATGATATAGATGCTTATAAGGTTCCACCTTGCCAACTTTGAATTTTATTTCATGTAATAATAATTTAATCTTTCTAAAATAAAAACCTGGTCATGTTTCTCTGACTTTAAAAAATTTTTTTTCATTATTATCCCTTGGATGAATGACAATCCAAACTTCTATGAATCCAGAAAAATCTGTAATTTTAGCCTTCATCTCCAACTACCCAATGCTGAAGAAACAACTTATCTGTCCTTCAATAAGTCCTATAATGTTGTCATGGCTTTGGACGTATTACACATAGTATTTGAAATACTTTTCCCTTTCTCTGATTTGCCTGAAGATTTCCTATTTATTACCCTACAGTAACTAACCTGGGGATAGTTAATTATACTCTACTCATTCTATCAGTTGCCCATTGTCATAATAATGCTGTGTAACACACAAACACAAAACCTGGGTGGTAAAAACGGCAAAAAAGGGCATCTAGACAGTTCTACAACCTCAGCTGAACTTACTTATCTGTTTAAATGTCAGCTGGTAATGTACTCTGGCATCAGCTGGAGAGAGTAGTACAATTCATCTCTGCAATGTCATGCTCAGTCTCCAGTAGGCTAGCCTGGGCATGTCCTCATGACACTAGCAGAGATGCAAATGAGGACCAAAACGTCCACAGTTTCTTGAGACCTAAGTTCAGAAAGGGTGCATGATCAATAATATCTCATCCAATTGGCCAAATAAATCATACAAGATGAGAAAATACACTGCACCTTCATAGTGGAAACTGCTGCGTAATGTGGATTTAGGGAAAGGAAAAGAATTGAAGTCATTAATGCAATCTTCTGTCATACCTCTATTTGAGTATTTTTCATATTTTATTACAATTATTTTGTATATGCCTTCTTATTGTCTTATTGTGTGTTCTTCAAACATAAGGACCATTTCTTATTCAGTTCTCTACTCCATGGACATACACCTATTGATTTTTAATAGGCATTTATAGAATAATAGATTATTATAATGTAATTAAAATCTAATATATGTGTATATGGCATGTATTATATATTAGATAGTATATTTAATGAAAAACATATATGCATATATAACTTTTTGAAAATATAATAATGTTTTTACAATTTTTAAAATATAAATTATCAAAATACTAAGCAGCCTTTAATATTTTATAAGTGACAGAAAACATTTTTTTTGTAGTGCAATCCTAAATATAAACATTAAATGTATACCATCATAGTGCCTAAATTTATATAGCAACAATTCAAATGGTCCAAAGAAATAGTTATGACTTTTTACTTGTTTCGATAAGAAATTACAATTATAAACTTGTACTTTTTAAGGGTAATACTATCAAAAAATAGGCAATTGGTCTAGGTATTTTCATTGCATTTATATTAGTTGTAATCCTTTACTAAAATTAATGAATCTACACATGACTCTTTGTACATTTAGTGACCATTAATTAGTTGATGCATGAAAAGTGTAGGTCAATATTAACATGCCCGTTTTACAGAAATAAAAATTTCCTTTTGATAATCAGAATATGTAAAATATAAACTATTCTTACAATTTTTTCCCCTCAGTAATCAGAAAAAAATAATGAATGGTTAGGTGTATTCTAGAACATTTTCTCAGCATTGTTGTATACCGATACAACTAGCTATTTCGATGGTATGAATAAGAGATGTAAATTTTAATATTTCTAAGTAACTTTTCTTAAAAAAATGTCACCTATAAAATAATTTATTTATGTTGCATGTGATTTGAGTTATACATTATGAAAGAATATTAGAATACCTAAAACTTTTTGTCCTGATTCCCTCTTCTCTCACTAGTTATCCCATTCTAGAGAGGTCCAGTAAATGAGTGCTTTTGTTTTCTCTTTTTAGTTAGAGAAATGAAAATACTTCATAAATTTGTTTATAATTCCAAGAAAAGTCAGACACTGCATGAAAATAAAATTCAATACATTTTTTTGATATATCTTTATATATATTTAGATCACCTAATAGAGGCTGTGTTGACCACTGTTTCAAAACTAGTCTTGGCAAGGGTATGGAGAATTGGAAATTCTCTATATTACTGGAGAAAGTATGAATTGTTATAAACTATTAGAAAAGTAAAGTGATAGTATCTATGGCAACTGAAAATGTTCATAGTTTTTTAACCCCTTTAGGACATCTCCCCTACAGAAATAAAACAAAAAAAAAAAAACATTTTTTTTCCAATGGCCCCAAACTGAAATTATCTGGAATATTTTTTAAAAGGGAAGATATTTTAATAAATTTGTTATAGTCCTATAAAGAATGAAAGCTACATGTAATGATATGGCATAATGTCCATAAAAGATTAGCTTTATCAAACAACTTGAACAGTAAAAAATGCATTAAAGTTTAATTTTGGTTTAAAGATTTTGAATACATATATATCTGTTTATATAGGTTTTATAAGTATAATGATACATGTGGATAGATCTCATCAATCTGTTATCGTTAGTTACTTCAGGGGGTGGGGATCATGTAGCAATGTCAAGTGATGGCCATTACTTTTTACTTTCCTCTTCCTAACTTCTTTATTAACTTATTTTATTGACCTTAAATAACGTTTTACTTAAAAAAATAATAAAGTAATAAACAGGGGAGAAAGGAAGAAAATTTCTATACCAGAATGCTCTTTGTTAGAGGATCTCATAATGATTGTCTAGGGAGTTGAAACTACAGAAAAATTATGACGTGGAATATTAAAAAATAGTTTCTGATTTATTAGACTGACTCCAGGTTAGAAACGGCAACTCACAAGAGTTCACTAATCAGTTTCGTCATTTTCCCTTTCCTCCATATGTTATAATCTTAAACCAATTTTTCCTGTATTGACATTTAAATTATTGCACCTCAGAGAAGTAAATTGGTTGTATACTGAAATTTAACTAGCATGCTAGTTGTTTTGAATGATTGTAAATTTTTCAAAACTTGGATTGAATCCCAAGAATGGCCCACATTTACCCATGTAGTCCATGTACCTTGAATACTTCAGTGTTATCTTTGAGACAGAAATACTGAGGATTTGGGCCGGCCCGGTGGCGCACTGCTACAGTGGCCGCTTGGGAGCGTGGCTGCGCTCCCGCCGAGGGCTCGGATCCCACATACAGACCGGCCGCTCACTGGCTGAGCGAGGTGCGGGTGCAACACCGAGGGTTGCGATCCTGTTGCCGGTTCCGGTCCGGTACGGGCGCGACACTGAGGGTTGCGATCCGTTGCCGGACACGAAAAAAGACAAAAAGGAAAAAAAAAAAAAAAGAAATACTGAGGATTCTTGATTTCAGATCCTGAGCCCAGGAATTTTACATTTTGAGCCCAGAATTTTTCTATTCCCTTTGAATGTCTAAACTGTTTTAATCTTTATGCCCCTGCTGCAGCATCCCCCAACTCTACCGTCAGCATCTAACACTTGAACTGAGGCAGTAGGAGAGAGGGAGAGACAAAAAATGAAGGCTGGAGCTGAACACAGAAGAGATTGCAGAACGAGCCTAGGCAGATGCTTTTCCATGGAGGGTTTATAGTTCTGTGTTAAGAACTAGGCTGAAGAAAAACCCAAATGATGAGTTTTTTTGGTTTTTTAAAAATCTTTAATTCATTTGACTTAATAGTGTTAATGAATGATTACCTAGTAATTTTCTCACCAAAAAAATAGAATAGAATTAGGTGCCATTTTTGAAAGCTCACTGTATGCTGAAGATTTTATACCCATTAACTCATTTAGTGTTCAAAGCAACCTTATGAAGTGGGTGTTATTATTATCATCACTATTTTACTTTTTTACTTAGGAAACACATTTGGTGGATCTAGTTTTTTGTTTTTTTTTCCTTCTTTGGAGGCTGGCTGGTGTGGGGTTCTGAACCTGTGACCTTAGTGTTATAAGGCTACATTCTAACCAACTGAACTAACTGGCCAGCCCCAATAGTGTTGGAATTTGAACCCAGAAAAATCTATCTTCTGAGTCCCAGCTCTTTGGCAATATGACAGGAAACACCTTTTCTCCCCTTGTCCATAACTTATTCTTCAAATCATCATAAGCACTAGGACTGATGACTATGGCTTTTCTAAAACTCAACCCCCTTTACTCTCAGTGCAGCAGATACCAGCTAGGAGAACAGGAAGCCACCTAATTGAACCTATTTGTACTAAGGGAGGAAGTATTAGTCACTAAACCCTCCCAAAGGTATTTTCATTTTTAAAGAGGATGCTTATTAAAACAAATTAATCTCTCATTGGTGAAATGTCCAGTTACATAAAATCAGCAAGTGAATGAATTTAGAAATGTGAGAAGGAAATATTTTCAAGTGGGGTTGCCACCCATTAAATAAATTGACCTACAGCTCCTCTAAATTACTCCTGTTTTTATACAGCGACTTTAATTATGCATGCTCCATCCCACATTTTTGTGTTTTGGCTTGTATTTTCACTGCCATCTTCAATTGCAGTAAGAGTGGGGATCCTGGAGAAGAAATGGAGAAAATAGAGGAAACAGAGAATGTAAAGAAAATAAAGAAAGTAAAAGGAAAGATGAATAGTCATTTGAGGTGACTCCATGTATAGCATCAGGAAGACTATGGAGAAATGATAAATATAGAAAAATGTAAATTTGTCAAATTATTGAGATCTATTGAGATCACTAACTATTTTACAAGCTGCATAAATTATTTTAGCACCCAGGATACATTCCTAAAATCATTAAACATATGTATTCTCCTTGAAGTCCTTATCAAAAAAGTGAAATAAAATTTACAAACCCACTAATGTAAATGAACAACTACATATTACTAAGGTAAATTATATTAAATTAAGCCAACTCATATTCTGTAAGATAAACCTATACATCAATCCTGAAGTGATTTAGATTATAACCTAGTTTCAGGTGGGTGTGTCTGCATGTGCACCTCCTTCTGCATATTTAATTACTGAAATCTACCTACTCGTAAGAAGCACAGAATGAAAAGACTAACACTGCAGTATTGACAGATTTTAGAGAGAACTCTTTTAGGTAAAATGATAGTTAGATTAATTTATAAAAGCTAATATTTCCATTATTTTTCCATTTCTTCTTTTTCTTCGAAAGTTCTAGGCAAGAACGTCCAAATCATTAGAAAACTTTTAGCAGCATCAATTTTATTGAAATTTGCCAAATATGAGATAAGATGTAGAAGCCAGATTAATGGAGAACAGATAAATGCATGTGACTAATTCTGGTGAATAATAGATCATCTTTTCATCTTTTATGCATCCTTGTACAACAGGCCTACACTGAGAATGCCCTTCAGAGTGTGAAATTGCCCCATGGTGTTTTCAAACAAGTCAAGAATATTTTGTGGATGTGGTCATCTATCCTTACTGTTTGCTTGCTCTGATAGACTCTGCTCAGTTGAGAAAAAAATCATCACCATTATTTCATAGGACTATGTTTGACCAAGTGAATTTAAAATGCACATGACCCTCTCCTTTTCATCCTAAGGAAAAAAAATGTAAATTTGAGAGTTTAAGGGGGACTGAACAGATCAAAATTTAAAGAAGCAATAATTTTGTTTTCATACCTTGTACCAGAACTTGCTGTTATGAGAAAGCCAGTTACACGGTATATATCCCTTGCATGTAAGAAATTCAGTTACCCCTCTAAATTGTTCTCTTGTTTCTGTTTCTAAAATTCCAAACACTTGCATCGTTGATTTAACTGTCCCCTGAAATGTGAAATTGCAAAAACATTCTGAAAATTAAAATACTTATATTCTTTTACCCATCCATTACTACTGAGGTGTTAAAATAATTTATTCCATTATATTAACGATTGCTTGATGCATCAAAAGATAATTTGCCATGTAATTTTGTTAAACCTGAAACGGTAGCATATTTTCTTGATAATACCATTAATATATCAAGAGTAAATAAAATGTTTAGTGGTAGGCACATTAATTATTGCCTTCATCTATTGGTGTTTAAAACTTAGAAATAATTAAATGTGCTTTAATAAGATATGGTTCTGAGAAAGCAGGATCATTTATGAATTGCTAGAGGTGCGTTGAGCTGCGTTTCCCTTGAGAGACGGAATTTATGCCTAACACCCCGCTGATTGTTCAGGAGGTAAAGAACCAATAGCTGCATGTACAGAGGTTTAATTTAAAGTGTGTTTCTCACTAGGCTGCTCACAACACTTAATTAAACTCTGCTGTTTTGGCAATGACAAATGCTGTAGCGCAAAAGGAACCCGAGTCACAGTGACTGAGAAGCTTTTGTAATTTCTTTCATGTGCACTGGCAGCCAGATTCAGGTCAGAAAAGAAAGCGAGAATAAAAGAAGACATATTTAAACTGTTTGGACAAAGTTGCCACTTTTAAGCATCTATTTTAGGTACCCAAAAGTGCTGCATTATTTAAAGGATTTAATCATGTGTTGTTTGTGGAAAATATGGCAGGCGACCAGGGAAAACAATTTGAAGTCCATTTCTAAGTCATTGTGGCTTTAAAAAAAAAAAAATCCTGTTTTTCATTAGCAACTATAAAACCTAAAATAAAAATTGATTCAAATTTAGATAAATATGTAGTGCTTTTACTTCTGGTCAATATTTGGTGTTTTATTTTATATATACTCTCCACTAAAGTTTAAGTTCATTTCTGAGTATATTTTCAAAATTAAGGAAATCTGTTTTACTGATCAAAGAAAAAAAAGCCCAGATTTTCATACCACTATAAAATTAATTACTAAGTGAAAAATAGACAACCAAATTTAATTTTTTTTCTGTTTTAATTCCTAGTTTGAAAAGTATCCTAAAAGTCCCTTTATATAAAACTATCATCTCTTCTGCACAGGTTCATTATATAGGACAGGGCTTATTATAAGGCATAGACCCATGACTCCGTTTTTATATCATTATTATCCCCAAATGAGATCAAAGCTAAAAAGGAATAGAATATTGAAAAAGATTTAAAAAATAGCTACTTATTAAATGTTTACTGTGTCAGAAACCACTTTTACATGTACAAACTCATTTAGTCCCCATGACAATCTATGCATTCAGTACTTATTATCCCCACTGTACAAATCAGAAAACAGCAGTGTAGAAAAATTAAGAAACTTATGCAAGATCGTACAGCTAGTTCATGAGAGATCAAGGATTCAAACCCAAGTGGTCTGTTTGCAGAACTCATGTCCCCATCCACTACACCATACTCACAAGTTAAAGTACTAGAAACTATAAGCAGAGAAACCAAATCAAATCAGACAGAAAATGGCGTACACACAATACTCATTTACTTGTTTATCATTAAAGGACTCCTTTCTCCCTTGAAAAATCACACTGCTGTAATAAAGACATCCTCCAACTGCAACTTCTATCCAGGCACAGAAAGTGAAGCCCAGAGAGGTTAAGGAAATGCACAATACCGCAAAGCTAATCAGTGGCAGAGCTGAAAATAAAACTAAGCTTACTCTTGCCAGTCTTTGTGCTTTCCAGCATATTATGCATCTTTGCTTTTGATTGCTGGCATACCTTATGTCAGATGCGCATATATATACTGGCTATTACAAATAATTAAAGGTGGTATTTATTTAGTCTATTATTGTACTCTTTATGAATTAAAATACAGCCATGTTTATGGCCATGTGATATCAAAAGTTTTTGCTTAATTGAACTTTGAGAATTAAAAATTATATTAATATGGTGTTCAAAAGTGGTTTGAAATATTTGACTTAACTCATTGTTTTTTTTTCCAACAGGAGTCATAATTTTACATAAACTCATCTTAGATCACAGAATTATAAAAAGAATTTCAGAGCATAAGGAGTATAACCTTCATTCGCTGATAAGTGAGCACCCATTCTTTACTTGAAACCATCCCAGGTGAAAAATCTCAACATTTCAAGGCAGCCTTTTCATCTTTGCACAACTCCAATAAGGGACACCTTTCTGGCTTATTTCAGCTGTTAGAATCTGCCACATTAGTTAAACAGTGGCCAGGACTCAATGTTGGGTAGTATGAAATTTGATATGGGAAAACAAATAGCATGAAAATATTATTTCACATATATATACACACGTACATTTTTATTTCCATCTCCTCTTCTAAATTAGAAGACTGAGTGTGAAAAACACCTATCTTGTTCCTCATTAAATCTTCAGCATTGACACAATGGTTGTCATTTAAATTGCTCAGCAAATTTTTATTGAAATAATGAATTAACAAATGAATGAAATGGATAAAAAATGGTCAAACTACCTATTGTTTCTTTCTATAAATTATTTATTTATTATTTGCTGCCGCTCAGGAAGGGCCTTTGCCTGGCTTTCAGGAGTTTTATTCTGCTTAGCCCAAAGTTACACTCCTCTACCTAGAGGAGAGAAAATCATTTGAAGATGTTTGTATCTTAAAACCTAATATTATGAACCACAGGTTTTTTGAAGTTTATAAAAATTTATATACAATGGGAAGCATGTGTTGTCAAGGGGAGATGGGGTTTCATAGATGTGACTAGCTGATGTGACAGAATATCAATGTTCTTATGTTCATTTTGCTTTCTAACTAGCCATGTGATATTAGGCATATTATTCTAGTCTCTCTGAGATCTGTATTATTATATGCAATACATGGGAATAATAAAACTTAACCTAACTGTCGTGAAGAATCAATTGAAGTGATGTATTTGAAAGAGCTGCGATAAGCTCAATAATTACACACGTTCGAGTATAGTAAAAATAATGATGAACAGTTTATTGAAAGAATATGATATTCAAAAATTCTTTTATACAACAAACAATCCTTTCTTTGATTGCTGTTTTAGTTTTTTCTATCTTCAGTAATAGTAATTTAAGTTTCCTAAAATGTTCCAAGGAGTTGTTCTATCTCCTCTACAAATGTATTTTATAGCAAATACAGGAAAACATTATAGTGAGGTGTAGCCATAGGTACAGCGTGTTATTCCTAGCATGAGTTAAACAGACCTTTTCTCTTCAGCCTTCCCGCATTTCACTCTCTTAGATCTTCCTAAAACCTGAATGGCTTTTGAGAAATCAAAGCAGCTCCCTCTCCTGTATTTTCACCATGTCCTTTGCCATATTTTAAATGAACTGAAGATATAAAGGGGCTTAGTAAATTTCACCTCTCTGGATACTCAGCTCTCTTTGCTCACATCCCATCACCTAACATGTAGTGGTTACAGAAGGTACTTGAGTGGTTAAGGCTGAACTTCACATCCCCAACATTTAGAAAAGCAATTCAAAGCAGATAGTTAGCAATTCAGCCAGGGCCTATTTACCCTAGTCATTTATTTTAAAACCCTAACACTAAAACCAGACCATTTTAAATGGTAGATAAAAGGCAGTGAAATTGATGAATGCCTTTTGGCAAGTACAGTTGAGTTTCCATGGGGTTTTATACATTATTGACACTGTCAGTGATTTCGGTGATTGTGGCTACAGCTGGGATGTTATTATTACCATGTTGCACTACTTCTGTTGGGAGGCTATTCCGTGGTCACAGCTGGAAGTGTTAGTGGCATTTGATGTTCATGACCTGCAGTAATTGTACCATTTTATAAGAGGAGTTCACGAAATCCATAGTCAAGAATTAAGCTGTGCTCGACCAAGTGACTTATGCTAGTAGGCAAGAGAATGAACAGGAGTGGCCTCAGTCAGAATTCAATAGTTGCCACGAGAGACTGAGCAGGTTGTTGTGAGGGTAATGTTACCGTACAATGGCACCAATCTGCACAGAAGTCTGGGGTTGCTGTTTTGGCACTGGCACATTTCCTTCAAGGCTGTCTTTGGGGTAGGAATTTTGTATGCCTTTAAGGCCAAGTGAATTCTATTCTGCAAATGAATTGTGTGATAAATAACCCTTTTGCTTTCTCTAAATTTTTTTTTTTTTTTCAGATTATAAAAGTAATACATGTTTATTATGGACAATTTGAACAATACAATAAAGGATACAATATAAATTTGAAATCATATTTAATTTTACTGCTCAGAAGTAACCAATTTTAATATTTTTGGACATCTTTCCAAATGTTTATGCATGTATAATTTTTATAAAATTGAATTAATGATCTATATACAGTTTTTCTTTTTTTTAAATTCTGCCTTTCCACACTTAAGATTAGAACTTAAGTGATGAACTAGTTCAAATGAAAAGCTGGAACCTGTGAAATTGTTTCAAGTTTCTGAGACGAAGAATAGGTTAATTCACTACAAAAACATGAATTAGGGCTGGTCTGTTGTTTCACTTGTCAGAGCAGTGATGCTGGTAACAAGATCAAAGGTTAAGAGCCCCATACTGGCCAGCCATCAAGCAAACAAACAAAAACAAACAAAAAAACATGGATTAGGTTTTTAACAAAAACAGTTGTAAAATATGTATCCTTCATTTTGTAGCTTAAGGTTAACCTTAGGATGACAAAATTCACACCCGAGTAAATCAAACAGTGGCTTATCCTACATAGTCCAGTGGGCATGGAGAGACAACTCTAAATATCCTTTGTTCCCAAATACTTTTCTTGTTGACAATATCTGGTTATCTAAATTCAATCCTGAGAGCTTTCTGGAGCACAGCAACTGTGTATGCAGAAATCCTCTGCTGAAAAGTAACAATTTTGGGTGGGTAGGGCAAGAGTTTTGTCAGTTACTGACACACACTAGTTTGTCAGTGTCTTCTGAGGTTTTAGAAAAAAGAGAGCAGAAAGCTAAGGAGATGGCAGGCAGTTTGTGCTGAAGGAAATAAGGACTATAATTGGTGCATAAGGCCATAAATTACAACTGCACATGGATGGGCTACCAAAGTCATAGAAGAGTCTAGATTACAACCTAAGTGCTGGACTACGACTTCATGTCTACCTGTCTATACTAGCACAGCAAACTTAATATGGCCCAGAATAAATACTATGTCCCACCACAATTTAGTAGCTACATATGCTGACTTCCTTGTTCTAAAATAAAGGTCTCTTCTACCAGTAATTTGAGCATTAGAGTTGAATCTTCCCTCCCTCTCACTCCTACCATTTAGAATATATTATTATGACTTGTTAATTTTACTTAAGTAATATCCATTTTTACCAAATACTGAAGCTTTGTAAAGCACTTATTACCTCTTACAGGGTCTATTATAATAGCCTCTTAGTTACTCTTCTTCCCTCTAATATTTGCTCTATCAAAATTCTCTACACACAATAACGCATTAATATTTCCAAAACATTGTTTAATCTAGTCTACGCTGATCAAAGCTGTCCATAGCTCCCCATTGTTAATAATCCTGGTAATAATAATAATAAAACCAAACACCTTTATTTAATTACTAAGATCCTCTGCAATATAAACTAAATCTCTCTTCTCTGCCTTAATCCCTTTACTTCTTTATGTCATACTATAACTCAGTCTACTTGGTCCAACTTCTACTCCCTGTAAACATATCTAGTATTTTTATCTGTCACTTGGCACACATGAATTCTGTTTTTGTTTATCTGTTTTATTACTGTTTCTTAAAATCATATCTATTAGCATTTCCTGAAGACAGAACTACATTCTCCTCAACACTGTGTTCGCAGGGTTGAGACAGTGATTTCACAGTGTGTTCAGTACATGCTGATGGAATAAATGTACATAAAAAATGAATTCATATCCTTGAAATATATGCATATTTCAAGGCAAGGATGGGAATTAGCAGATATGATGGTTAATGTTACATGTCAACTTGAATGGGCCATAGTGTCAAACAATATTCTGAGTGTGTTTGTGAGAGAATTTTGTGATGATATTAACATTTGAATGGGTAGACTGAGAAAAGCAGGTGGCTGTCCCTAATGTGGATGGGCCCTCAATCAATTAGTTGAGGACTTGCATGGAATAAAAATGATGACCTTCCTGCAAATAAGAGGAAACTTCTCCTGCCTGAGAGCATGAACTGAGACATCAGTCTTTTACTGCCTTTGGTCTTAAACCAAAACAGTGGCTCTTCTTGGGCTTTGAGTCTTCCATCTTTCAGACTGGAACTTATAACATTGGCTGTCATGTTTTTCAGGCCTTTGAACTTGAACTGGAACTATTGCATTGACTCTCCTGAGTCTCCAGCTTGACAACAGCAGCTCTTGGGACTTTTTTTTTCCCCCCTTGGGGGCTGGTTGGTATGGGGATACAAACCCTTGATCCTGGTGTTATGAGCATCATGCTCTAGCCAAGGGAGCAAATTGGCCAGCGCAGATCTTGGAACTTTTGAGCCTCCGTAATCGTGACAGCCAATTCCTTATAGTAAATATCTACATATATCTATATCTTTCTCCTGTTGCTCTGCTTCTCTGGAGAATCCTGATTAATACAAGAGGTTTGCCTAAGAGAAGAGTAGTGAAAGAAGGCCTGAAAGAAGGAACAAATAAGATTTCTTTCAAGGGAATGAGTAAGAAAGGAGATGCAAGAAGATATTTCCTCAGTGAAATTCTTCCTTTAAAACAGTAGCATGGATTTTCACAATTGCTTTCTCACATTACTCATTCTGCCCTGACCCTAGACCAGATGCATTAATGTGGCACTTGAGCCCCAAGGAACAGAAGTTCCATTGCGGCATATGCTGATTTAAAAGGTTAATATGACATATTTTAATGTTACTTTGGTCCACAACCTCTAACTTGGCCCCGTTGTAATAAAGATGAGAAAAGCACTAATTTTTGTATATAGAGTGGGATATTTATCTCACTTCATTCTTTCTCATATGGATATCAAGTTGTCTCAGCAAGATTTGCTGAAAAGATCATTCTTTCTCCATTGAATTGTCTTGTGACCCTGGTTAATATAAATTGACCAAAATAATGGTTGTCTTTCTGAACTCTCAATTCAGTTACATTGATTAATATTTTAATTTTTATACTAATACAATTCTGTTGTGATTCCAGTAGCTTTGTATTTAGTTTTAAAATTGAGAAATGTGAGTCCTTCAACTTTGTTCTTCTCAGGATTGTTTTAGTTATTCTGGGTCACATGAATTTCTCTATTATTTTTAGAATCAACTCTCATGTTTCTGCATAAAAGTCAGCTGAAAGTTTGATAGGGATTGCATTGAATCTGCAAATCACTTTGGGGAATATTGCCATCTTAACAATATTAAGTTTTTCAGTCCATGGACATGGTATATGGTTTCATTTATTTAGACCATTAATTTCCTTCAACAATATTTTGCAGTTTTCAGTGTTAAATTCTTAAACTTCTTTTGTTATCTCTATTATTAAAGAGTTTTTATTTTTTTATTGTATTGGAAATGAAATTGTTTCCTTAATTTCATTTTCAAATTGTTATTGCTAGTGACATAATTGATTTTGTATGTTAATCTTATATCCTGCATCCTTGCTGGATTAGCTCTAAGTGTGTGTGTGTGTGTGTGTGTGTGTGTGTATTTCTTAAGATTATCTATACATAAGACCATATCATTTGCCAGTAAAGATAGTTTTTTTTTTTTTTTTTTTTTTTTTACTTTTTAATAGGGATGACTTTTACTTATTTTCTTGCCAGATGCACTGACTAAAAGCTTCAGGATAATATTTAATGGAAAAGACAAGAAAATACATATTTGTCTTCTATCTGACATTAGGGGAAAAGCTTTCAGGTTTTTTTTTTTGCCATTAAATATGATACTAGCTATAGCTTTTAAAATAGATTCCTTTTATTATGTTGTGGAAATTTCCATCTATTCCTAGTTTATTGAGTTTTTTTTTTTATGATGAAAGTACATTGATTTTTGTCAACTGTGTTTTCTACATCTACTAAGATTATGTAGTTTTTTTTCTTTCATCCTATTAATATGGAATATTAAGACCAACTAGTAAGAGCCAAAGTGAGTGGCATCCCATGCACCACCAGTAGTCAAACCTGAAGCTCCAGAAACCCCACCCACTGTCCAAGAAGTAGCCAAAGTGACAAGCATCACATGTGCCACAGGGAGCTCAGCCTGAAGCCCTGGAAAGCACCTAGGGCCACCCAAGCAGGAGCCTAGGTGAGCATCCAATGTGAGTGCCACAAAAAACTTTTTTTGTTTTGGTGGTCCACCACAGCCACTGCCACACCTACTGTCATTGCAAGGATGGCTCACTACCACAGTAGCAAACAGGGCTACCCTACAGGCAGCCCACCGCACAGTCAACTGCACTGATACAAGAAGAGTCACCAACAGAACCTGCAAATAGAAGAGGAGATCTTTCTCCTAATAGACTACTCCAAAATAATAGAAAAAACAAGTGCTCTACCAGATGACTGGACATCAGCAAAAAGATACTAGAACTACAAATAAACAAGAACATATTATACCATGAAAGGAGTACAGTAATTCTCAAGAACCAGATCTCACACAGCATGAAAACAATGAAATGTCTGAAAAGAAATTCTGAGTAATGAACATTAAAAAACTTAAAGAGATAAGAGAAGCCTCAATTAAAGAACACAATGAAACAAGAAAAAATATCCAGAAGTAGGAAATTTACAAAGAGTTTAATACCTTAAAAAAGAATGTAGCAGAACTCCTAGAACTGAGGGATTCACTAAATGAAACAAAAAACACAACAGAGAGCTCAAGCAGCCTGTTAGAGAAAGAAGATAGAGTTTTAGATCTTGAAAATGGTCTTTTTGAAATAACACAGGTGGACAAAAACAAAGGAAAAAAGATCTTTAAAAAATGAAGAAAATATAAAAGAGTTAGAAGGCAACTTCAAGCACTGAAACATCCAAATCATGGGTATTCCAGAAGGGGAGGACAAAGGGAAAGGCATTGAAAACCTATGCAAAGAAATAGTAAAAGAAAACTTCACAGGTATAGTGAGAGATGCAGACCTTCAGATCCAGGAAACCCAAGGATCCAAAAACAAATTCAATCCAAAAAGATCTTCCCCAGGACACATTGTAGTCAAACTGGCAGAGCTCAAAACCAAAGAGAGAATTCTAAAAGCAGCAAGAGAAAAGCATCAAGTCACCTATAAGTGAGCTGCCGTCAGACTAACAGCATACTTCTTAACTAAAACCCTACATACCAGAAAAAAGTGGGAAGATACATTCAAAATACTTAAAGACAAAAATTATCAGCTTAGACCCAGCAAGGCTCTCCTTTAGAAATGAGGGAGAAATAGTATATTTGCCAGATAAACAAAAATTGTAGGAGTTTACCACCAAATGCTCATTCCTGCAAGAATTTCTCAAGGGTGTCCTCATCCAGAATCTGAGAAATGATAATCACTATCACGGATACATAAGCAAGAGTAAAACCCACCGTTAAAACAAAAATGTAAATGTGAAAGAGAAAGAAGCTAAATCATGCCACCACAAAAATCCAACTAACATTGAAGATGAAAAATGAAAGAGAAAGAAAAGAACAAAAGATATTTAAAACATCTAAAAAAAGCAATAAAATGGCAGGAATAAAGCAATATCTATCAATAACAACCCTAAATGCAAATGGATTAAATTCCCCATTTGAAAGACACAGACTCAGTGATTGGATTAAAAAAGCTAAATCCAACTATATGCTGTCTTCAAAAGACTCACCTTACATGTAAAGATACACACAGACTAAAAGTGATGGGATGGAAAAAGAAATACCGTGCAAATGGAAACCAAAAACAAGCAGGGGTAGCTATTCTTATATTGGATAAAATAGACTTTAAACCAAAAACTGTAAAAGACAAAGAAGGACACTATGTAATGGTAAAGGGATCTATCAAGCTAGAAGACATAATGATCATAAATATGTATGCACCCAATACGGGAGCACCCAGATATATGCAGCAAACACTGTAAGACCTAAAGTAAGAGATGGACCATACTACGATAATAGTGTGTGACCTGAGCAATCCTCTCTCAGCATTGGAAAGATCATACAGGCAACAAATCAACAAAGAAACACAGGATTTAAACTACACTTTAGACCCACTTGACCTGGCAGATATCTACAGAATATTTCATCCAACAACTGCAAAATATACATTCTTCTCATCAGCACATGGAACATTCTCCAGGACAGACCACATATTAGGTCACAAATCAAGTCTCTGAAAATTTAAAAATATTAAAACTATTCCAAGTATCTTTTCACACCACAATGGATTAAAACTGGAAATTGATGGCAAATGAAACTCTAGAAACTATACAAATACATGTGAACTAAAGAACAAGCTCCTGAATGACCTATAAGTCCAAAAAGAAATCAACAAGAAATCAAAAAATTTCTTGAAACTAATGAAAATAAAAATACTTCATACCAAAACCTGTGGGATACTGCAAAAGCAGTACGAGGAGGGAAGTTTATTTCAATAAACACTTACTTCAAAAGAATAGAAAGATTTCAAATAAACGACCTAACGGTACACCTCAAAGAACTAGAAAAACAACAACAATCCAATCCTAAAAGTAGTAGACAAATGAAATAATTATGATCACAGTAGAACTAAGTTAAATAGAAACCAAAAAATGATACAAAAGATCAATGGAACAAAAAGTTGTTTCTTTGGGAAGATTAAAAAAAAAAAAAATAGAGAAACCATTACCTAGGTTAACAAAGAAAGGAGAGAGAAGACCCAACTGTAACAATCAAAAATGAAAAGGGAGACATTACAATGGATACCAAAGAAATACAAAGAATCATTACAGGCTATTACAAACAACTGTATGACAACAAATATAAAATCCTGGAGGAAATGGCTGAATATCTGGACACATACACATTACCAAGACTGAACCAAGAAGAAATAGAAAACCTAAATAGACCAATAACAAACAACAAAATTGAAGCAGTAATTGGAAATTTTCCAGCAAACAAAAGTTCAGGACCAGATGGCTTTACTGCTGAATTATATCAAACTTTTAAAGAAGAATTAATTCCATTTCTTTTCAAGCTATTACAAAAATTTGAAACAGAAGCCATTCTCCCAAACTCATTCTATAAGGCCAGCATCACTCATACCAGAACCAGACAAAGATAGAAAAACAACAACAAAATTAGAAGCTGGTATTCCAGATGCCAACATCTCAGCAAAATATTAGCAATCAGAATACAGCAACGCATCAAAAAAATTATACACCATGATGAAGGGAGCTTCATCCCAGAGGCACAAGGATGATTCAACATATTCAGGTCAATAAATGTGACTCACCACATCAACAAAAGCAAGAACAAAAACCATATGATTATCTCAATAGATGCAGAAAAAGCATTCAAGAAAATGCAACATGTTTTCGTGATAAAGACTCTCAGCAAATTAGGTATAGAAGGAAATTATCGTGACATAATAAAAACTGTATATGAAAAACCAATCACCAATATCATCCTGAATGGGAAAAAGATGAAAGCTTTTCCCTTAAGAACAGGAACAAGGCAAGCATGCCCATTCTCACCATTCCTATTTAACATAGTGTTGGAAGTTCTAGCCAGAGCAATTAGGCAAGAGAAGAAAATAAAGGGCATCCAGATTGGAAAGACAAAGTCAAATTGTACCTGCTTGCAGAAGGCATGATCCTATAAATAGAAAAACCTAATGACTCTACCCAAAAACTCATAGAGCTATTAACAATTTCAGTAACATTGCAGGATACAAAACCACCCCCAAATCAAAAGCATTTTTATACTCCAATAACAATGTATCAGAAAAAGAAATCAAGAAAGCAAGCCCATTTACAATAGTTGCCAAAATAACAACAACAGAAACAAAAACACCTAGAAATCAATTTAGCCAAGGAGGTGAAAGGTCACTACAATGTGAACTATAAATCAATACTGAAAGAAAGAAGAAACAAAAAGGTGGAATAACATATCATGCTCTTGGACTGGAATAATTAACGTTGTGAAAATGTCCATACTACCCAAAGCAATCTATAGATTCAACACAATCCCCATCAAAATACCAATGACATTCTTCACAGAAATAGAAAAAGCAATTATAACATTCATAAAGAACAACAAAAGACCATAAATAGCTAAAGCATTCCTAAGCAAAAAACTAAATACAGACAGAGACATAACACTACCCAACTTCAAATTATATTACAAAACTATGTAACCAATACAGGATAATACTCGTTTAAAAACGTACACTCAGGCAAATGGAACAGAATAGAAAATCTTGGAATCAACCCACGTAATTACAACCAACTGACCTTTGACAAAGGCCGCAAGAACATACATTGGGGAGAAGACAGCCTCTTCAATAAATGGTGCTGGGAAAATTGGACATATATATACAGAAGAATGAAACTGGACCTGTACCTCTCACCACGTACCAAAATCAACTCAAAATGGATTTAAGATTTTAATATAAGTCCTGAAACTATAAAATTACCAAAAGAAAACATATGGGAAAAACTTCAGGACATACGACTGGACAATGACTTTATGAAGCAGACCCCAAAAGCATAAGCAACAAAAGAAAAAATAAATGGGATTCATCAACCTATAAAGCTTTGGCACAGCAAAGGAAACAATCAACAGAGCAGAAAGACAACCTACAGAATGGGGGAAAATATTTGCAACCTATACATCTGGCAAAGGATTAATATCCAGACTACACAAGGAACTCAAAACAACTTCACAGGAAAAAAACAAATAATCCAATTAACGAATGGGCAAAGGAGATGAATAGATACTTTTCAAAGGAAGACATACAAATGAAAAAATTCTCAACATCACTAATCATCAGGGAAATGCAAATCAAAACCACATTGAAATATCATCTCACCTCAGTTAGACTGGCCATTATTTAAAATATTGGAAATAACAAATGTTGATGAGGATGCAGGGAAAGTGGAACTCTCCTACACTGTTGGTGGGACCATAAATTAGTACAGCCATTATAGAAAACAGTTTGGACAATTCTCAAACAACTACAGATAGAACTACAATATGATCCAGGGATCCCACTATTTGGTATATATCCAAAGGAATGGAAATCATCATGTCAAAGGGATACCTGAGCTCCATGTTCATCACTACTCCATTTACAATAGCCAAAATATGGAACCAACCTAAATGTCCATTGATGGATGACTGGATAAAGATATTGTGGTATATATACACAATGGAATACTACTCATCGTTAAAAACAATGAAATTCTTCCATTTGCAGCAATTTGGATATGCCTGGAGAAAATTATGTTAAGTGAAATAAACTAGACATAGAAAGAGAAATACCACATGACCTCACTCATAACTGGGTGCCAAGAAAGAAGGAAAGTATGAAAGACAGATATAAGAAAGAAGATAGTAAGATAGAAAGAGAAAGGAAGGAAGGAAGGAAGGAAGGAAAGAAGAAAAAGAAAAGACCACAATAACACATTGAACTTTCAGAAGGAGAGAACAAACCTAAGGATACTAAAGATGGAGGTGAGGGAGGGAGGTTGGGGAGTGATTGTTTGCGTAAAGGGTATAAAGAATATTATGATTTGTAATAATAAATATGCTAATAAAAATTAAAAAAAATAATATGGTATATTACACTTATTTATTTTCATATGTTGAACCATCCTTGCATTCTTAAGAACTTCACTTGGTCATGGCACTTATTCCTCTTAATAATCTGAATGCGAATTGCTAGTATTTTGTTGAGGATTTTTAAAAAAATGATTGACATAATATTTGTCATTCTCATGGAAGTATAGAGTAGAATAGTTACCAGAAGAAGGAGAGAGTGGGGGAGGGGACTGGGAATGGTTAATGGGTACAAAGTTACAGTTAGATAGGAGAAATAAATTCTGAAGTTCTATTGCATAGCAGGAGAAATAGTTTACAATAATGTATTGTATATTTCAAAACAGCTAGAAGTGAAGATTTTTGTATCCACATTAATAAGGGCCAGCTATTTGTAGTATTTTTTTTCACATAATGTCTTTGTCTGGCTTTGGTATCAGGGTAATACTGGCCTCAAGAAATTGGTTAGGAAGTGTTTTCTCTTCCATTTTTTGGGAGAATTTTAAAACTATTGTTAGTTGTTCTTTAAATGTTAGGTAGAATTTGCCAGTGAAGTTGTTTAGTCTGGGCTTTTATTTGTGGAAATATTTTTATTACTAATTCAATACCTTTAATTTCTATTTCTTCCTAAACCAGCTTGTCAGTTTTTATCTTTCAAAGAATTTGCCACTGTATTCGGGTTATATTATTTTTAGGCATGCAACTTAGTATTTTCAAAATTTTTAAATTTATCTTCAATAATAACTAATCTTCAAAGTTTTATTTCTGATTAAAAAAAGTCTTGTTTCTTTTTTCTTGGTTAGTGTATATAAATTTTTTCTATTCTGTATTTCATTTATACCTCCTCTAATCATTATAATTTTTATTTTTTTCTTGTTTTGGATTTAGCTCACTTTTTTCTAGTTTCTTAAGGTAGAAAGTTAAGTTAAGATTTGAGATTTTTTAATATAGGGTTTTGCATCTATAAATTTTTTTCTAAATAATTCTGTCACTGCCTCTTATGAGTTTTGGTATGTTTTATTTTTGTTTTCATTTGTATCAATGTATTTCCTAATTTCCCTTATATTTTCTTCTACCTATTTGTTATTTCAACATGTTGTTTAATATACACATATTTATTAATTTTTAAAATTTCCTTTGTTTATTCTAATTTCATTTCATTGTAGTCAGAAAACATACTTTGTTTGATGTCACTGCTATTAAATTCATTGAACTTGTTTTATGGCATTTCCAATATGATCTATTTTGTGGCATATTTTATGTGCAGTCAAGAAAGATGAGCATTCTGCTATTGTAGGTTGGAATGTTCTGTAGATGTCGACCAGGTATAGTTGGCTTATAGTGTAATTCAAGTCTTCTGTTTTTGTTGTTGTTGTTGTTGTTGTTGCTCTTCTTCCTAGCTGTTCTATCCATTATTAAAAATGGGGTGTTAACTTGACTTCAAACTATACTGCAAAGCTATAGTAACCAAAACAGAATGGAACTGGCATAAAAACAGACATATAGACCAATGGAACAGAATAGAGAACCCAGAAATCAACCCAGGTACTTACAACAAACTGATCTTCAACAAAGGTACCAAGAACATACATTGGGGAATGTGCAGCTTCTTCAGTAAATAGTGCTGGGAAAACTGGATATCCATGTGTAGAAGAATGAATCTATACTTCTCGCTATATACCAAAATCAACTCAAAATAGATTAAAAACTTAAGAAAAAGACTTGAAACTATAAAACTCCTAGGGAAAAAAAAAACACTTCAGGATGTAGAATTGGGCAAAGACTTTATGAATAAGATTCCAAAAGCACAAGCAACAAAAGAAAAAAATAAACAAATGAGATTATATCAAATGAAAAAGCTTCTGCACAGCAAAGGAAACAATCAACAGTGAAAAGACAACCTGCAGAATGGGAGAAAATATTTTCTAATTATACATCCAACAAGGGATTAATATCCAGAATATACAAGGAACTCAAACAACTTCACAGTAAAAAATAAATAAATAAATAATAATAATAATAATAATAATAATCTAATTATAAAATGGGCAAAGGAGCTACAAAGACATTTCTCAAAGGAAGATATATGAATGGGCAACAGGTACATTCAAAAAATGCACCAAATCACTAATAATCATGGACATGCAAGTCAAAACTACAATGAGATATCATCTGAGCCCTGTTTGACTGAGTATTATCAAGAAGACAGAGAATAGCAAATGCTGATGAGGATGTGTAGAAAGGGGTACTCTCCTGCATCAGCAGTGGGACTGTAATTTGGTACAACCATTATGGAAAAGAGAGTATGGAGATTTCTCAGGCAACTACAGATAGAACTACCCTATGATCCAACAATTTCACTACTGGGTTTATATCCAAAGGAATGAAAATCATCATGTTGAAGAGATACCTGAACTCCCATGTTCTTCACAGCTCTATTTAAATTAGCTAGCAAAGATGTGAATCCAACCTAAATGTCCATCAACAGAAGATTGGATAAGGAAAATGTGGTATATATACACAATGGGATACCACTCAGCCGTAAATAAGAATGAAATCCTGCCATTTGCAGCAATGTGGATGAGCTCAGAGAAAATTATGTCAAGTGCAATAAACCAGGCACAGAAAATGAAATACCACATGTCCTTACTCATAAGTGGGAGCTAAGAAAGAAAGAAAGACCCAATAAAATATTGAAATTTCAGAAGGAGAGAACAGACCTGTACTTAGTAGAGGTGGAAAAGGGGGAAGGAGATTAGACAGTAATTGGGTAAGAGACACAATGAATAATTATGACTTGTAATGATGAAAATGTTTATCATATTGATTTGCTCATTATGGGACCACGCCCTTTTCTAAGCAAAAACAACAGATGGCCTAAACGGATAAAAGGTGGTGCCCAAGGGAAGTTAAGGGGAGGGCTAAGCATAGAGAGGCAAGGCACCTGCACATTTGACCTTTTCAAGGATTGACCTAAGCTTGGAAATCCCCGCCTGCTAAGCATATAAATATGATCTTTTGTGTTACAATAAACGGAACTGCCTGACAGAATCCCCTTGCGTGTGTATGTGTTTGATCGCTATCTGCGAGAGCAGCAGCGTGCTCACCCATCTCTTGGAATCTCTTTTCTTCCCGTGTCCTGGGGGGGAGAAAAGGGCAATCCCTTTGGCCCCAGCCCTTGAGGGAAAGGAAAAAAAACTGTTGGGGTCCCATGCGGCTGCTGGAGACACCCAACAATCATCACATACTGTACACAAATACTGATAGACAGCTCTGTACCTTATGAATATGTATAAACAATTATGTTTCAATTCAAGAAATAATTTTTAAAAAATTAACCTATCATGTTATACCATTATTGGTGGTCTTTATTTTTTCGTGTTGATTCAATGACTCCCTTTGTTATTTCTTGTATGGCATGTCTGTTTGTAATAAATCCTCTTAGGTTTTGTTTATCTGAGAATGTCTTAATTTCTCCTTCATTTTTGAAGGATAATTTTGCTGGATATAGTATTCTTGGTTGATAGCCTTCTCTTTTAGTACTTTGAATATGTCATACCATTGCCTTCTCAGCTTTATGGATTCTGATGAGAAATTATTAAGGACACCTTGCTAATGATGAATTACTTTTTCCTACTTCTAAGATTCTTTCTTTGTTTTTGTCTTTCAACAGTTTGATTATGATATGTCTAGGTGTGGATATATTCGAGTTTTTTTATTTGGTGCTTGTTGAACTTATATGTGTAGATTAATATTTTTCTTTGAATTTGGAAGCTTTTATCTACTTTTTCTTTAAATATTATTTCTGCATTTCTCACTGTATTCTTCTTCTATGATTCCCATTATTCATATGTTGATAACCTTGATGGCCTCCCACAGGTCTCTAAAGCTCAGTTCATTATTTTTATTTATTTATTTTTTGCTTTCTTTTTCTCAGACTGAATAATTTCAACTGACCTATCTCCAAATTTTCTGATTTTTACTTCCATCTGGTCAGATTTGTTGTTAAGCCTCCTCTAGTGATTTTTTAATTTCATTAATTGTAATTTTCAACACAAATTTTTTAGTGTTTTTTAAAATAATTTCTGCCTCTGTATTTATATTCTGTGTTGTGAGATATTCTTATATATTCTTTTAGACCTTTAGATGTGTTTTCCTTTATTTCTTTCAACATATTTAAAACAGCTGATTTAAAATCTTTGTTTGATAAGTTTAACATGTGAGATTCCTCGGATATATTTGCAGTTGACTCTTCTTTTTCCTGGGTAAGGACGTTTTTGTTAAAAATTGTACATCTTCCGATTTCTGGAAATCAGATAATCCTTTTTTATCAGGGTTTGTTAGTGTTACTGTTTATTTAGCTACTTTTCTGAACTAATTTTGTAATGTTTTTATTCTTTGTCATATGTGAACACAAAATTTTTACTCAGCTTAATATTCAGCTGATAATTAGAAGTTTCCTTTAATGCCTGGACCAACAGTTTTCTCAGTCTTTGTTGAGGGGCTGTGTTTGCATTTTGGGGCACCTTTTTAGAACTCAGGCAGGTATTTCACAATTCTTCTTTAGCCTTCCCTTACTGCTTACACTGAGTTTCAAGGTGGAAGCACAGAGCATGTGCAAAGGCCTGGGCATGCAAATAGACCTACGTATATGTGTGGCCTTCCATATTATCCTAGGAATGCGCCAGAGCTTTCAAAACCCCAAACAGACATTTTGCTCATCAATTTTTTGTAAAGCTTATTTGTTAGCCTGTTCTTTGCTCTAGCTGTTATTCATTGCCTGCTCAGCCAGGATAGTAAACAATTGCCACAGTTTGTTGTTGGTACATGTACCCAGGGAAAAGACTGTGCACAGTGTTAAGCTCTGAGTCAGATTAAATAAAGACAAACCTTCTGGTTTCCAGAAAACCACCAGATAGGTCAGTTCTCTGGGAATGACAATTATCTGGGAACAGAGCTTTGAAGGAGCTCCAATCCTGCTCTGTCCCTTCCAGTTACTACCAGGCTATTGGTTTTCAAAGCTACTATGGAGATAGGATAGGGGTAGGCATAGGTGAAGTCAAAATGGCACAAAGCTAACTGTTCTTTCTGTGATTCTGACATTTTTCTTAAATAGATGCATTATAGATTGCTGCAAGCCTTTGGTTAATTTCCAGAATTTCTCAAAAACTGATTTTCGCTAGTGTTCTCTTTGCTTTTATGGAGGAGAGGATTTTCAGAGCTTCTTATCCTGGCATTCCTGTCCAGGACTTACCATTTCAAATACTGAAATTAAATATGTATTAATTAGAGTTGAATTAATTAATTCATAAAAAATGGAGAACTAGAAAAAGAGAAAAACAGTGGAAATTTAGACACAAGAGAGAAGAAACAAAGCATAATGTGTAAAAATATGAGATTTTTATGAGCACTGGTAACACTGGAGTTGGTTATGGCAGAGTTTAACCAACTTTTAATACTGTGTAAATAAATGCAGTTAATGGTTAGTTGTTCATATTTCTGGCTGTTATATATCATATAGCAATAGCTTTAGAGTTGCAACTTATACTGTGGCATGGTGCTGTGTTCTCTATTAAAAAGATGATGAAGGGCCAGCCCGGTGGCGCACTGCTACAGTGCGCCTCTTGGGAGCGCGGTGACGCTCCTGCCGAGGGTTCGGATCCCACATACAGACCGGTTCCCGCTCACTGGCTGAGCGAGGTGTGGGCGCAGCACCGAGGGTTGCGATCCCGTTGCCGGTCCCGGTCCGGTACGGGCGCGACACTGAGGGTTGCGATCCGTTGCCGGACACGAAAAAAGACAAAAAGGAAAAAAAAAAAAAAAAAAAGATGATGAAAATGTAGAAAATCATTTGAAAATAAGATGTATGTTTATGTAAATTATCTAGAAAATTGAGATATGT
>NW_007728743.1:26407-86472 GCF_000696425.1 Galeopterus variegatus | reverse complement strand
TGAGGGTTGCGATCCCGTTGCCGGTCCCGGTCCGGTACGGGCGCGACACTGAGGGTTGCGATCCGTTGCCGGACACGAAAAAAGAAAAAAAGGAAAAAAAAAAAAAAAAAAGATGATGAAAATGTAGAAAATCATTTGAAACTAAGATGTATGCTTATGTAAATTATCTAGAAAATTGAGATATGTGTGACTAGACATGAGTAAACTTGAGACAATTTGCCTATGTAAGCATGCATAGGAAAATTTTTGGTATGAATATGAAGTTTATACTCAAAAATATTTACATCATTAAATATTTCTAAGTAAAGCAATTGTCAGCATATATTGCTAATAATAATATTGAGAAAGAATTTTAATTCCTTATGGCAAAGAAGATAAACATCCATAATAATATAATTCATTGAAGTATAAAATTTATCAAATATAGGAAGTTTTCTAATTTTTATAGTTGGACATAAAGATTTAATTTGTACAAAAATTTCTTTTTAAAACTTATTTTTGTGAAATAACTTAATTATTTAAAAGAATTGTGGGTGTACATATTCTCTCTCTCTCTCTCTCAAAAATAAAACAGTTAATATCAGTAAATATGTATTTTGAATATAATTATATTGAACCTAGTAATTATATAAGGCATCTGTATTTGCAAAAATATGTCATGTTGAATTCTGATATTACCCTGCTTAGCATTTGCTTCCCATGTTACATTTTGGTGGGAACAATGCAAGAAAATATTTCTCAGACAGCCTGTTGGCTCTTCTAAGATTTGAGGAAGAAAATAATCTCACAGACAATGCTGTGTAGGAAATGTGTGACACAAACTTACTTCCTAATGAACAGGTAGACAACTAGCATGTTCTGAGTGCCTACTCCATGAGAGCACTGCTTTTTTCCTATTTTCCAATATTAAAGTTATCAAGGAGCTTCATTATGTACTTGTCTGTATATTCTCAGTTCCAAACTCTCCTCTTTTCACTTATTTCTCTTCACTACTATCTATATTATTCAAAAAGATATGCTTTCTGACTTCTTTAGCCAGTACTGTCCATCTGGTATATTGCTTCAGCTAACAAATGCAGAACGTAAAGAACGTAGTTACTTGGGACAAGTGTGCAAACAATCTTTGGTGATTGCATTTTCTCCTCCTTTTTTACTCTTCCTTTATAAGACTGCTTTTTCTTTTTTCTTTCTCTTTCTCCCTCTCCCCTCTCTTTTTCCTCCTTCTCTCCCTCCTTGTCCCTCCTTCCTTCCTGCTTTCCTTGCTCAGTGTGCGCACATGTGTGTGTATTAACATTCTCTCCCATTTTCACTATCTTGTTTTCTTAGAGGATCTAGTGTTTTATATGAGAGATTTTTTTTTTCCTGCACTACTATCACAAAGTACTAAAATGGGGAGCAAACCAAGAATGCCTCTAGAACTCTAGAAGCTGGTCTTTAGAGAATTTCTCTCTCGGAGCTCACATTAGAAATGAGTGGATGGAAGTAGGTTACTTTCTCTTTTCTTTCCACTTTAAATGTTGGTCAACCTTAAATACATGCAGAATTTAAGTTGAAAAGCCCAGCATCTCCAATCAATTAGTATTTCTGTGAGAAAGCTTTGCCAGATGCATCAAAGTCCCTTAATGATGATCTTAGGGTTACCTAAAAATCCAAAATTTTCTGATGTTGTGGTTTTTCAGGAAGTAATGAAAAGTGTCCTTGTGCTGAGTGGAATGCGTGCACAGAAAGGAGAGAGGGTTAACCACTCTGGGGCAGAGCAAAGGATGGGATTACCTGAACTCTGCCTCTCTCAAGTGGCTAGAGGGGCAGTTGTTCTCAACTGAGCTCACAAAATAGATTACAGAATAAGAACATAGCTTTAAAAATTATTGCAAAGGTCCATCTAAATCCCATAGTGAACCGTGTGTCTGAGCCACTTTTACTTCCATCTTTAGAACAGAAAATGCTGCTAATCTTTCACTGAAAAATAGAAAATGTTGTTATATTTAAATAACATGAATGCTTAATATACATCACAAGTTATGGTCAATATTCATAATTACTTTATTTGCTGCTACTGTTTTGTACTTTAAAATTTTAAGAATCCTGTGAAACATTCTTCCAAATTTGAAGAAGGCAAACCAAAACATTTACTCAGCCTAATTAAAAACAACCTCGATATTTTGGTGTACTTTATTACAAAATTATATCCTGTATATTTATATTTTACTTTTTAATTGGATTTATCTGAAATATGGAATAATACATTTTTATTGTAGAGTAAATGAAAGAAGACAGAAAAAATATAGAAAGACAAAACTAAACATTTTCTCCATACCTCTCCTGCACTTTTCCAGTCCTCCCACTCTGAGTAATCAATTTAAAAGATTCTTGTTTATTCTTCAACACTCCTGTTTATATAAATATATATTGTACTTTTTACTGATATAGAGTTATACTGTACAAATTATTTTGTAGCTTTCTATTTTCACTTAATGTAACATGTACAATTTTACAAATCAGGACACATAATTCTAACTGCAGCTCATTATAATTGCTTTATATTATTGTATATAAATATGTGTATATCTATGTATGGAAGCACAAATACATATATATCTAAATAAATAAGAAAAGGATATATCATACCTCTTTGTTTTGGAAAAACTATTCTTTTTCTTTTGTTTCTCACTTGCTTCCTATCTCCCCTGCATTTTTACCCTCATTGCCCTCTCCCAGATATATAGAAGTGAAGTGGCAATAACCCCTGCATGGGGTGGTATCACAATAGTCCATGGTTGACTGGGATGTACAACAGGAGTTGGTGCACGTGTTAGGTGTGGTATTCAGGAATGTGGTAACTGTGACACTTGGATGATACACTGATACAGGAGTCTCAACCGTAAAGTGGTTATGGTGTTAAGGATGGAGGCTGTGCATGGACTCAATAGCATGGGCTCTTCTCAACAAGGGTTACTGTCATGTCTGTAGCAGACAGTGACATAGAGCTCTCAATATGTCAACATTTCTCAATGAAATCATTAAGCTACTGTGTGGCACAGCTGGCTTCCGTGTGTTTCCACCTGGAGGAGGCAACAATTTGCCCTGACCAGGATTGAAACTTGCATACAAAGTGTTAAAGTTCTTCCTTTCTTATCACAGTACCTCTGACAGCACCACTATCCAAGAACTCCCAAATTTCTTACTCATTATTCAGAAAGAGCCAGCCTAATAGAATCACCTGTTAAAAGCCTGGCTAAAGGATCAGCGTGGTGCCAACACTCTGTGAGGTTGGAAATCTTTGGTCCAGGAAGTAGTAGATGCATTGAGTTAATAACATAGATTTTTCTATATCTCTAATAGCTAGAACAGAGAAGCCCAGGATACAAAAGATAGGAGTAGAGTAGGCCTTTCTCACAATCAGTCCTGGGGGCACACTTGAAGAATGTGTGTATTTCATTTCTGAAATCTTAGCTTCTGCTGGATAAGAGATCCTGGTTCCCAGATAGGCAAGAATTTCACCAGGAAGTAATTACCACTTGATTACTTTGAACTCCTTATGCTAGTGTGCCAGGAGGCAAATCAATAAATTACTAAACTCAAAGGGCTACTTGCCCCTGAATACTGTGAAAACCTAGAGTTGCTTCTATAGAATGGGGCTGGACAAAGCATGTCTAGAACTTCGGGATGCACTGGGACATCTCTTGGTGATTTTGTGTCCATTGATAATAGTGAATGGGCAATGGAGGTGATCATGAAAACCTTGGTGGATAAAATCTGGATAATCATATCAGGCAAGAAAGCAATCTAAAGTCTGGCCAAATGTGAGCAAAATCTAGAATGAGGCAGAGGAAGAAGATCCTGAATGTTAATTATGACATTATTTATCAGCACAAGCTACAACAGCAGGCACTAAAGCTGGTTTCATAAACCATCTTGCCTTAAATTCTTTTAAGAAATTGCAACTAGTCACCACTTTGAAGAAGGCTAGTGATGGACTGGACTTCATGAGTGCATGAGTGGACTATAACAGATTCCTCTTATGTATTACTTCAGATTATGTCAGCCCCATTGCTATTTTATTCCACCCACCTTCATCCACGTGCTACTGACCAGCATCTTGCCTCAGGTGTGCACTCTGTGCTTTTACTTCCCATCTGAGGCCCTTCTGTTGATTCTAGGGATATTGTGATAATTCATCTGTTGCTCACACATGTGCAACTATTAAGTAGAGGAGAGTTCACATCCTTTGGAGTAAACTTTTGACTCAACAGTAGCAGAATCCCTCAGAGATATCTTAAAGTGAAGATAGAAAGGGATGAAGATAATTGGATTTTAGATATATTCTCCATGTAGTATGATCAAGATTTATTCTATTTTATTTATTAAAGATAAATTTGCTTTATCAATGAATTTTTGGTGGTGAAAAGCCTGCTGGAGTGAATTTATGAGAGAATGAAATAGAATTGTGGAGAGCAAGTACTGACAACTCCCAAGGAATTTTGTCGCAAGATGCCCTCTTAGTTTTGTTCCATTGTTTCACTTTTCTCTCCTAATGGAAACACCTCAGTGTCTTACTACTTTACTTTTGTCTTTAGTAATTTATAATATATTTACATTTTTACACTTTGATGATTTTCAAAGTTATCTTGGCTATATCGACCCTGATCAAACATATAAATTTTAAAATTTGTATTTATTTTCTTGGTTAATAACTTCTCCTTAAACACCATTTTTTTTTTTTTTTTTATGTTCTGGTGTAGTGGATTGAATTATGTCCCTCCAGAACTCATTAGAGTTTGAACCGTGTTCCCCAAGTTTTATGTATTAGAAACTTAGCCCCCACTGTGATTGTTAAGAGGGTGGGAAATCCTAATATGCTAATTGTAAGGTGGAGCCTTGAAGAGGTGATTGGATTGTAGGACATGCGGTAGTGAATGGATTAAAAATGGTGGTCAAGGGCATTGTTCTGAGGGCGTTAATACCACTGTGGTCTTCCTTTCCCTCCTTCTTTCTCTTTTCAAGTTTTATGTATTAGAAACTTAGCCCCCACTGTGATTGTTAAGAGGGTGGGAAATCCTAATATGCTAATTGTAAGGTGGAGCCTTGAAGAGGTGATTGGATTGTAGGACATGCGGTAGTGAATGGATTAAAAATGGTGGTCAAGGGCATTGTTCTGAGGGCGTTAAAAGAAGAGAAGAATCTATCTATCTCTTGCTCTCTCTGCTCTCTCGGCTTCCACCATCTAGCAATGTGAGACCCGTGAGTCACTGTCATCACCACCAGATGGACTTTGGATTTCCCAGACTCAGAAACTGTAAGCAAAAAATTTCATTTTCTTATAAATTATTCAGTTCCAGGTATTTCTGTTATAGCAACACAAAATGGACTAATACACCTGGATGATCTAAAACTATTTTCTTGTTTTTCACTTTTAGGTTTTTAGTACACTGGAAGTTTCTTTTTTGTAGAAGGTATGAATTAGTGCTCCATATTTATTTTCTCCCAGTTGGATAACCTTTTATGATAACATCATTTGTTGATTATACCATCCTTTTTTCCTCCCCATTAAATAAAAAACTTATTTTTATATTTAAATTTCAGAAGTGTATTTCTAGAATCTCTGTATCTGGTTAAAGTAAGGCTAGGCTGCTAGTATAATACACCCAGTAAAATTGTAACAAAGAAAAAACAGAAGTTAATTTTTTCTCTCTCCTGATAATTCTAATATGAATAATCTGTTTCAGTATGAGAGATCTGGTCCTTCTAGTTACTCAGTTTCACATCACTCCTTTGTCTACATATAAACTAAATTGCTGACATGTCTAGGTTCTACCTGAAAGACAGGGGTCTGAGAACAGGGAGACATGACTGAATGTATTTTGTACCTTAGGAAGATATGGAATATTGAATTCTGCTAATATCTCATAGGTGGTAACTTAGTCACAGTCACATGGCTAAGATGAATTGCAAGGGAAGCTGTGGAATATAGTTTGGCTAGGAAGTCATGTGCCCAGTTGTAATTTTATTTCTGTGGAAGAGGGTAAGAATGGATGAGTGTGGACAGCTAGAATTCTCTGCCATATATGCCTATGCCAATGCAATACTGATTTGTTTATATGAGTTCTGATACCTGTAAAATATCTACCTTTCCCTATTTTTCATTTATTTATTTAATGTTTTTTTATTTGTAATTTTTGGGGGTAATTCTCAAGCATTTCTATTCTATTTTAAAACTTCTATTGGTATTCTAATTACATTTACATAAAATATGTTTTTTAATTTACAGAAGCTGATATTTTCACATTTATTTTTTCACAATATGCATGGTCAGTGCAATTGTTTAGAAAATATCTTTATGACTCAGTAAAATTTTAGGTTTGTTTAATATGGGGCTGTTTCTTTATTAAATTTATTTTTAACAATTTTATAATTTCCATCACTAATATTAATGTTTTTTTTCCCTATTTTTATTTCTAGTTTATATAGTTAATTTATTAAAAACTGATTATGTACATCAAATAATGTCAACGTACTAATATTATTTATCGGATTTATTTGTTTTTCCTTCCAAGAGGCTTTTCTAATATTTCTAGACATATTTATGTAATCAACAAAGTAATAGATATGTCTTTTTCTGCGATATTTACACAACTGATTTTATTTTCTTGTTTTACTTTTATATGATATATATATTAGATTTAGTATCATCTCTACGACTATATTACATAATCAGAGAAAGAAAAGGCTGTCCTATGCTATCCCTGATGTAACTATATCTACATTGTATTTAGCTCTACTGTTTAGAATGGCATTAAATGTTTTATTTTTGGTTTTTGTTTTGTTTTGGTTAAGAGTTTGAAATATATTACAGTAATGTTCTATGTTACTTGAAGGATTTTTTGTTGTTATATTTTAGGAATGACTAGTGAATTTTATTGGGTGCCTATTAAGCATATATTGATATATGTTTTTTGTATTTTATTTATTATTTATTTTTTATTGGTTATGATTATTCATGGGGTACAAAGCTGATTGTCACCACTCATGCCCAAGATGTGATGGCCAGATCCATATTTGCAGCATGACCATTACCACAAATTGTGATTATACCCCATGTCCCCCACCCAATTATTCCCCACCTCCCTTCCCATCCCCCTTTCCCCAGTCCACTTTGTATCCCTAGGTATGCTCTCACCCTCTGCAAGTCCAATGCACCACTGTGGTCTTCCTTTCCCTCCTTCTTTCTCTTTTAGCTCCCACTTATGAATGAGTACATGTGGTATTTATCCCTCTGTGCTTTGCTTATTTCACTTGACAAAGTTTCTCCAGACTCATTCATGTTATTGTGAATGGCAGAATTTCATTCTGTTTTATGGTAGAGTAGTATTCCATGGTGTATATATACTGCAGTTTCCTTATCCAGTCATCCATCGATGGACATTTACTTTGGTTCCATATCTTGACAATTGTGAACAGAGCTGCAATGAACATGGGAGTGTAGGTATCACTTCAACATGATGATTTCCATTCCTTTGGGTATATACCCATAAGTGGGATTGCTGGATTGTACTGAAGATCCATCTGTAGTTGTTTGAGAAACCTCCATACTGTTTTCCATAGTGGTTGTACTAATTTACAGTCCCATCAACAGTGTAGGAGCATTCCTTTCTCTCCACACCCTCACCAGCATTTGTTATTCTGTCTTTTTGATTATAGCCAATCTAACTGGGGTAAGGTGATATCTCAATGGGGTTTTAATTTGCATATCCCTTATGACTAATCATATTGAGCATTTTTCCATGTACCTGTTGGCCATTTGTATGTCTTCCTTTGAAACATGTCTATTCACTTCCTTTGCCCATTTTTTAATTAGATTATTTGTTTTTTACTGTATAATTTTTTGAGTTCCTTGTATATTATGGATATTAATCCCTTGTTGGATGCATAGTTAGCAAACATTTTTTTCTACTCTGTAGGTTGTCATTTCAGATTGTTTCCATTGCTGAACAGAAGCATTTTAGTTTAACATAGTCTAAATTACTTTTTCCTTTGTTGCTGGTGCTTTTGGGCTCATGTTCACAAAGTCTGTGCCCAAACCTAGTTCCTGAAGTGTTTCACCTATATTTTCCCTCAGTAACTTTACAGTTTCAGGTCTTATACTTAAGTCTTTAATCTACTTTGAGTTGATTTTAATATGTAGTGAGAGGTGCAGATCTAGTTTCATTCTTCTGCATGTGGATAACCAATTTTCCCAGCACCACTTATCGAAGGGGCAGTCTTTTCCCCAATGTATGTTTTTGTTACTTTTGTCAAATATCAGATGGCTGTAAGCCTGAGGGGTGATTTCTGGGTTCTCTATTTTACATTACTGGTCCAAGTGTCTATTTTTATACCATGTTGTTTTAGTTACTATAGCTTTTTGGTATAATTTGAAGTCCGGTAGTTTTATTCCTCCTGCTTTTTTTTTTTTCCTCAGGATTGCTTTGGCTATTTGGGGTTTTTGTTGAACGATATGAATGTTAATTTTTTTTTTTCCACTTCTGTGAAGAATGCCATTGGTATTGTGATGGGTATTGCACCAAATGTGTAGATTGCTTTGAGAAGTATAGACATTTTCACAATGTTAATTCTTCCAATCCAAGAACATGGAATGTCTTTCTATCTTTTTGTGTGGTCCTTAATTTCTTTCAGTAGTGGTTTGTAGTTCTTAGTATAGAGATCTTTTACCTCCTTGGTTAAATAGATTTCTAGGTTTTTTGGGGGTTTTTTTTATTCTTTATTTTTTTTTAATGACTGTTGTAAATGGGCTTGCTTTCTTGATTTCACATTCTGTTAGCTCATTATTGGAAAATATAAATGCAACTGATTTGGAGGCATTTATTTTGTATCCTGAAATATTACTGAAATTATTAACCAGCTCTAAGAGTTTTTTGATAGGGTCTTTAGGTTTTTCTATATATAGTATTATGTCATCTGCAAATAGGGACAGTTTGACTTCATCTTTTCCAATCTGGATGTGCTTTTTTTCTTTCTCTTGCCTGATTGCTCTGGCTAGTACCTCAGTACTATGTTAAATAGAAATGGTGGGCATAGGCATCCTTGTCTTGTTACCGTTCTTAAGGGAAAAGCCTTCAGTTTTTCCTCATTCACAGTGATACTGCTGGTGGGCTTGTCATAGATGGCTTTTATTGTGTTGAGATAATTTTCTTCCGTACCTAATTTGTTGAGAGTCTTTATCATGAATGGATATTGAATTCTGTCAAATGCTTTTTCAGCATCTATTGAGGTAATCATATGGTTTTGTTCTTGAGTTTATTGATGTGATGTATTACATTATTGACTTTTGTATGTTGAACCATCCTTGCATCCTTGGGATGAATCTCACTTGATCATGGTGTATAATTTTCTTGATGTGTTGTTTTATTCTGATTGCTAATATTTTGATGATGATTTTTGCATCTGTGTTCATCAAGGATATTGGCCTCTAATTTTCTTTTTTTGTTATGTCTTTATCTGGTTTCTTTATAGAGTTGTGTTGGCCTCATAGAATGAGTTTGGGCAAATGGCTTCAGTTTCAATTTTTTGGAATAGTTTGAGGACAATTGATATTAATTCCTCTTTAAAGGTTTGAAAGAATTCAGCTGTAAAGCCATCTGGACCTGAGCTTTTCTTTGTTGGAAGATTGCTGATTACTATTTCAATCTCATTGCTTCTTATTGTTTTGTTCAGGTTTTCTGTCTCTTCTTGGTTCAGTCTTGTAAGTGTCCAGAAACTTATCCATATCTTCCAGGTTTGCATATTTGTTGTCATACAGTTTTTTATAATATTCTCTAATGATTCTTCATATTTCTGTGGTATCAGTTGTAATGTCTTCCTTTTGGTTTCTCATTTTTGTTATTTGGGTCTTCTCTCTCCTTTTTTTTTTTTGTTAACGTAGCTAATGGTTTGCCTATTTTATTTACCTTCTCCAAAACCTAATTTTTTGTTCATTGATATTTTGTATCATTTTGGAGGGTCTCTATTTCATTTAGTTCTGCTCTGATCTTAATTATTTCTTTCCATCTACTACCTTTGGGATTGGATTGTTGTTGTTTTTCTAGTTCTTTGAGGCATAGTGCTAGGTTGTTTATTTGAATTTGTCTCTTAGTACTGCTTTTGCAGTATCCCACAGGTTTTTGTATGACATATATTTATTTTCATTAGTTTCAATAAATTTTTTGATTTCCTGTTTAATTTCTTCTTGGACCTTTAGGTCATTCAGGAGCCTATTGTTTAGTTTCCATGTTATTTGTATAGTTTCCAGGTTTTTGCTTGTTATTAATTTCCAGTTTTGGTCCATTGTGGTCTGAAGAGATGCTTGGAATGATTTAATTTTTTTAAAATTTGCTGAGACTTGTTTGTGACCTACTATGTGGTCTATCCTGGAGAATGTTCCATGTGCTGATGAGAAGAAAGTATATTCTTTAGTTGTTGGGTGAAATGTTCTGTATATATCTTCCAGGTCCAGTTGGTCTAAGGTGTAGTTTAAATCCTTTTTCTCTTTGTTGATTTGTTGCCTGGAAGATCTGTCCCATACTGACACCCACTATTAACATATTAGGGTCTGTTTCTTTCTTTAGGTCTAAGAGTGTTTACTTTATATATCTGGGTGCTCTAGTATTGGGTGCATACATATTTATGATCATTATGTCTTCTAGTTGAATAGATCTCTTTATCATTATATAGTGGCATTCTTTGTCTCTTTTTATGGTTTTTGGTTTAAAGTCTACTTTATCTGATATAAGATTAGCTCATTTTTCATTTTCACTTGCATAGTATATCTTTTTAAATCCCTTCACAGTTGTAGTATGTGAGTCTCTCTACAGGTAGGGTGGGTCTCTTCAAGATAGTATATACTTAGGACTAGCTATTTAATCCAACCAGTCTGTGTCTTTTGAATAGGGAATTTAATCCATTCATACTTAGTGTAGTTATTGACAGGTATTGTTTAATTCCTGTCATTTAATTGTTTTTTGTTTAGATGTTTTAAATATCTTTGGATCATTACTTCCCCTTTTATTTCTTTTCTACAATGTTAGTTGGAAATTTGAGGTGGCAAGATTTAATTTTTTTTCTCTTTCTCTCTGACAATTTGTGTATCCATGATAGTGATCATCATTATTCAGATCCCAGATGAAGGACTCCCTTGGGAATTTCTTGCAGGGCTGGTTGTGTGGTGGTGAACTCCCACAATTTTTGTTTGCCTGGGGAATACACTATTTCTTCCTCATTTCTGGAGGAGAGCCTTGCTGGGTAAAGAATTCTTGGCTGGCAATTTTTTTCTTTTAGTATTTTAAATATATTATTCTAATTTCTTCTGGCCTGTGTTACTCTTCTCACTGTGTAATGGAGACACACAAAAAAATTACTCAAAGCAACATGAATGCAATGAGAAGCCCAAAAGGAGTGCACCTCAGCAACTCCTCTGTTAGAAGGAGAAACTGGATACAGCCCTGATCCAAACTTACCTTCTGTTTCTATTGTAAAGACAAGGAAGTTTCACAAGAAAAAATTAGTTAATTCAATCATTTCAAAAGGGCACAAAGACATGGGCAATGTGACAAAAGTTAATATGACTAAGTATAGCTTAAACAGTAGAAACTAGTAACATCATTTAAATTAACAAGGTGACATTCCAAAGTGCAATTTGCAAAATGCTAAGTTAACCAAACTGTGATCATTATCTAATCTAATATATAACCTCTCCATAAATGATTAATCAAAAGTTACATTCTAATGATTAAATTAGAATAATATATAACTTATAATATATAATGTATAATTGTCTCTAATGTTTCCACCAACAAACAGTTTGCCCTTAGCAAATATTTTTTCACATTTTCCCTGCAGCAATTCTTTCACCATCTTTTAACAACAATCAGTATGTTACATAATCAAAGAACATAATCCCATCCCTAAACAGTGATTAGAATTGATTAGATGGGCTTTTGCTCTTCTAGCTGCAGGCTGTTGCCTCCTAGCTAATGACTTTTGTCCCATACATGCATTACCTAAAAACCCTATACTAAAAATCAACTGAGAATCAACATACAATTTATTAGAATTGATTAGATGGGCTTTTGCTCTTCTAGCTGCAGGCTGTTGCCTCCTAGCTAATGACTTTTGTCCCATACATGCATTACCTAAAAACCCTATACTAAAAATCAACTGAGAATCAACATACAATTTATTAGAATTGATTAGATAGGCTTTTTGTCCAGCTAGCTATAGACCATTGCCTCCTAGCTAAGAACTTCCTCTCATAAGTTTTTTTAGCTAAAGAGACCTGTCTAAAAAATCAATCAAGAATCAAGATTTTTAACCCTCTATATTCCCCCCTTTTAATTATTAAAAAGAATCAGAAGAAATCAAGGAATCAGAGTCAACAGTGGAAGGAAGGACATCCTGATAAAGAATCAGCATTACTTCAGCTCAATGAGTCTGTTGGAACATGAAACATAACAGTTGAATCAGTATAAAAAAAATACATAAGATTCTAATTTCAGCAATAATACAAATTCTTATGTTTAAGCTGGAAAACCAATGGGTAGGATTAAGCCAATGGGCCAAATAATTTAAATGATTAATAGTAATATTTTGAGCTTCTTCTTGAGGCTGTGTCATTTGTTGTTGAAGTTTAATTACTAAGTTTTGAATATTTCCATGTAAATCAGAATGAAAAGCTCCACATAATAATCTTTGTACATCCTTCCATGCAGGGGAGGAATTAAAAGGAATAGAAGTGATACACATAGAGCGATATCCTGTATCACAATTAAGTTAATTTTGAGTCAAAGGGGCTTGGTAGTAGTCACCAAGCCAGGATACAGCTGCCTCTAAGGTATCAAATCTTTGTAAAATTTCTTGGTCAATTTTAGTTTGAGATAGGAGCTCAGAAGTTACATTTTGAAAGTAGTCCTTCATTTTTTATGCAGTTTGGATAACATGAGAGAATGCAACTATGTCAGTCACTGCTGCAGTGGTTAAAGCTGTAGCAGCAATTATGGAGGTGATAAGAATGCCCAAGAATCTCTTAGGACAAACTCACTCTAGAGCAGAGGTGACTTGCTCCAGGGCAGAATTCCCCATCCATTTGCAAGTAAGATTAACTGGCAACCATGCCTCTGATCTTTGTTTTGATATAAACACATGAGAAATATTAAGATTAGAGATATTAAAGTGTGTAATACAGCGGTTAAACCAAGCACAGTTAGCAGGAAGAGTAATATTAAATTCTGAGGTAAAGGTAAAAGAGAAATTTGTAGGTAACATAGCAAATATATAAAGGTGAGAGGTACAAATCATAACTGAATCAACATCATCTTCTGCTATCCATCTTAATTTAAAATTTGTAATTTGAAATTGTCCTTGTCTAACTATGTGAAGGAAAAATGGGATAGCAAGACACTAAACTCTCCTTTTAGGGGACTGTACCCAGTTTCTCCTTCTAACAGAGGAGTTGCTGAGGTGAAATCCCTTTGGGCTTCTCATTGAATTCATATTGCTTTGAGTAACCTCTTGTGTCTTCATTACATAGAGAGAAGTGTAACAGGACTGTAGGATTTCTGTTGAGAAGTCTGCAGTTAGGCTGATGGGGGTTCCCTTATAGGTGACTTGATGCTTTTCTCTTACTGCTTTTAGAATTCTCTCTTTGTCTTTGAGCTTTACAAATGTGACTATAACGTATCTTGGAGAGGATCTTTTTGTATTGAATCTGTTTGGGGACCTTTGACCTTCCTGCATCTGAAGGTCTGTATCTCTCCCTATACCTGGGAAGTTTTCTGTTATTACTTCTTTGAATGGGTTTTCAATACCTTTTCCTTTCTCTTCGCTTTCTGTAATACCCACTATTTGGATTTTAGAGTGCTTGAGGTTGCCTGCTATCTCTCTTAGATTTTCTTCATTATTTTAAATTCTTTTTCCTTTTTTTTTTTTTTTTTTGTCTGCCTGAGTTATTTTGAAAAAACAATCTTCAAGATATGGAATTCTTTCTTCTGCTTGCTTTAGCCTGCTGCTCACACTCTCTGTTGTGTTTTTTATTTCACTGAATAATCTTTCATTTCTTGGAGTTCTGTTACACTCTTAAAGTATTAATCTCTTTGTATATTTCCTCCTTCATATTCTGGAATTTTTTTTCTTGTTGTGTTCTCTAATTGAGTTTTCTTTTATCTCTTCAAGTTTTCTTATTAAGATCATTACTCAGAATTCTTTTTCAGACATTTCAAGGATTCCTAGTCTATAGAGTCTGGAATTTGGGCATTACTGTATTCCTTTGGTGGTGTCATATCTTCTTTTTTTTTTTTTTTTTTTTTTTTTTTTTTGTTCTAGTATTTTTTTGTTGATGTTTGATCATTTGGTAGAGGACTTGCTTCTTCTATTACTCTGGGATTGGCTATGAGAATAAAGATTTTGTCCTCTATTTGCAGGCTTTACTGGTGACTCTTCTTATATCTACACAGTCAAGTGAGTGGCAGGTTGCCTGTAGAGTGGCCTTGGCCACTACTGTGGTGGTGGACTGTCCTTGCAGTGATAGTAGGTGTGGCAGTGGCTATATTATAACACCTTGTCTCCTGTTCTAGCTTACCATGGCCATAGACTGAGTTCCTGGTGCCACACGGGTCTTGGATCACCTCAGTGGCTGCTGGGCTGTGGGCACTTCCCTTCTCCGCAGGATCTTAGACTGAGACCCCAGTGCCACATGGGTATCAGCTCACCTTGGCAGCTGCTGGGGCTGTGCTGTTTTTTCTATTTTATATGTCATGGTCATAAATTACATTGATTGTTTTCCTATCATGAAATCACCCTTATGGGTCAAGCAGAATTGATATCACCTGAGAGTTTACAAATATCACCAGTTAAAAAAGAGAGAATAGGGGCCGGCCCGGTGGCGCACTGCTACAGTGCGCCGCTTGGGAAGTGCAGCGGCGCTCCCACCGAGGGTTCGGATCCCACATACAGACCGGCCGCTCACTGGCTGAGCGAGGAGCAGGGGCAACACCGAGGGTTGCAATCCCGTTGCCAGTCCCGGTCCGGTACGGGCACGACACTGAGGGTTGCGATCCGTTGCCGGTCATGAAAAAAAAGACAAAAAGACAAAAAAAAAAAAAAAAAGAGAGAATAGAAGATACACTGGAGAGGAGTAATCTAGGAATTGCATGGTAGTAACACCTTCCTTGCCTTCAGTCTCCTCCCATTTGGATTTCTCAGTTACACTCTCCTCTTCATCCTATTGCCAGTGTTCTAGTTAAAGTTTTCATTATTTTTCAACTAGTTTTTTACATCAGTTAGCTAAATCCCTACCCTCTATGTAACCAGGGCCATTTAATTTCTATTTGCACTGCCTTTTTAAAGACAAGAAACTTTGAAAATGGAATTGTGATCAAGCTACTACTATATAAAATTAAATCTAAATTACTTACTGTGGCATAAAAAGCCCTAGTGATATGGCCAAAGTGTTTCCAGTCCCATGTCTTTATCATATTCACTCAGATGCTCATTGTTATCATCTTACCAAATACATGCACAATCCCAAATCACCCCAAATCTCATCTCCTTTTACAATATGATTCCTTTTGCCTAGAAAGCCCTTAAAACACAAACTGGCTTATTTTTTACATTTCATTGTAAATTCTCTTGGGTTTTGAAAATGTGTAAACACATTATCTATAAATAGTGATCACTTTTTTCCAAATTTCCAGTACATTCACTTCTTATTTCTATCAAGTCTTCATGTATAGAGTAAAAACATTAAGGGCAATGTAGAATACTAAGAGCATTGATTTTTGTCTTATTTTCACAGAGAATGTAGACGTTTGTACTATGTTTCTTCATTATGTGTGAGGAAGAAAGAGGTGGTGGAAAAAGAGAAAAATGAAGAAAAGTGTCAGGTCCACCAACAGCCAACCTGAACAGCCCTAGCCTCATTCCTTTTCATGGGCGAGCGAATGGCCCAGATTCCTCTTTCCCTCTGGTCCCCATTGGGAGGAAACGGGGGAAGAGAGCTGTGAAGAGAGGTGAGCACAGCCGCCGGCCCCAACCAGCCCATTAAAGGACACTCAGACAAAGGGGGTGGTTCTGTTGAGCAGTTCTGTTTATTATCACACACGCACTTGCTTTTAAACGCAAATTGGGAAGGGAGGTTTTTACATCTTCCAATCAGTTTAAAGGTTACGAGAGCATGCATCCTGTCTCAATGCCTAGCTATTGCAATCATGCAATGTTCACAAGTGCGGAAGCACGTATTTGGCCAATAAGGGCTAAGGCAAGGTTCCCACAGACACTCCCACCCTACTTCCTCCTGACACCCTCTTAGGCTGCCACGTCACGTTAATACGCCCTTGTGGGCCCATAATGGTGCCACTTGTAATGTCACTTAAGGTGGCGTTAGTTTTTAAGGCCCGACATCTCCCCCCTTTTTGTTTTAATAAGGCAGCTGGAGGTGGCTAACTTTCCCAGCCTCACCTCCATTCCCTCTGGTGGCTGTGCCTGTCTTAGGTTGTTTCCCTCTGGAAATCTTACCCGTCATTGACTATCCAGCCAAGCAGGGGCAGGATGGAGGCTTACAGATTGGCGTTGATTTTTTTAAAGAGCTGTATTGACCCAAGGGCTGTCAGGGCTTTCATTATGGGCCACCTCGTCTACCACCTGGGTGAGCATTATGAGAGAAATGGTGTTACGCCTTATAAGGGACACAACCTGGCAAATAGCATAAGGCCCCAAGATGATTAAGACAAGGAAAATGGCTAGGGGGGCCCGGCAGGGAGGACAGCAGGGTGGTGAGCCATGGGAAACTTGAAAGCCAGCTTTGGAACCAATTACTATTGGCTTCACGTTCTTTTTTTCGCTTTTCTAATCCTTCTCTAAGCTTAGCTAGGGAAACTTTGACCACTCCAGAGTGGTCGGCATAGAAGCAGCACTCTTCTTTGAGGGCAGTGCATAATCCTCCTTGCTGTAAGAACAACAGATCTAGTCCACGTCAATTCTGTAAAACAACTTCAAAAAGTGATGTTAGCGATTTTTTTAAAAATGTGATACAGATACCTCCAAGCAGCCAAGATCTATTTCCACTGCCTCCCTAAGGGAAGCTACCTGTTGATGTGCCAAGGCTATTCTGGTGGTCCCAGTACCCACTCCAATAACTCCCAAGAGGGAGCCGATGGCCACCACAGCTGCCCCTGTGGCCTGCTTGTTTTGGGTCCGCTTATTTTGGGTTTTCGGGGTGGTGAGATTTGCCACAGTGCTGCAAAAGCGTTTGTTGGCACCTACGCAGGAACCTTTGCCAAGGACCCATGGGAAGGTGAGTCTGGGGTTGGTGCAACGCTACTGCTCGATTTATCTCTGCCTGCACATGGCACTCTTCTTTAAAGAAGGGGCAAAACTTGATAAACAAGTTTGGGGGGAGGACAGCCTTACAGAGCATTTTCCAGTCTTGGGTTGTGAAAGGTTGGTGTGCTAAGTCCTGGAGGATGGTTTCTGCCCATGGGGAATTGGGCCCATCCTCTGCGATAGCCTTTTTTCAGCTCTTTAAGGTCATGAGCTTCCCAAGGGTACCAAGCAGCCAGCCTATTTCCACCAGGGGCAACGTTGACCGGATAGGCCTGAAGGGCCACTTCCCCCCATGGGCTGCAGACGTCTGGGGGTTCCCAGCGAGCCATAACAGGAAAAGCCTGTGGCTCTGCCGGGGGTGTTTTTAAAGGTGGGCTAGCCTCCTCCACTTCTTCAGGTGCCACTTTTTCTCCTTTGGCTAAACTTTGGCAGGGTGAGTATGCCGGGAGAGGAGGGTACAGGGTAGGGGCATAGGTATCACTCAATGTCTCAGTGCCTTGCACTGGCAGCTTTGTTTCCTTTTTTCTCTCCTCATCAAACTGCGCTCAATCCCTTTCTGCCCCTTCCTGATGCTCGGGACGGAAGCAAAGCTTCAGGGCAGAGATGGTTGAGTATAACCCTAAGGGGGGGTCTAGCCCGTGACTAATCTCATTCTTTCTGGCCAGGGTCTGAACCTGGTCCCAAGTCTCATACGAGTACAAGTCGGACGAAGGTACCCAAGGGGCCACCTTCACCACATGATGCCAGGCACTGGTGATCGTGGAGTCAGATATTTCTAGGCCTCTGCTTTTTAACATGTACTTTAGAGATTTGCAGGCTGTCTCGTCACTCATTCCACACACACCTCCATGTTGCCCCACAAGGAAGGGACAAAGGGAAGCAACAGGGCAGAGAGGTGCAGGGACTTCCCCTGTTATGGTACCCACCCTGACAGGCAGGCGGATTACTTCACAGCGACTACCACAGTTGCGGGGGCCACTCTGTTGGTTGATCACCCTTCGTTGACCTTCTTTCAGGATTGAGCAGCTGGGGGCCTCACTCACTCACCTTTCACCCACGAGTTTTAAAAAACACCTCACATGGGGCACCACTCTGTCAGGTCCACTGCTGGCCAACCTGAATAGCCCTAGCCTCATTCCTTTTCGTGTGTGAGCAAATGGCCCAGATTCCTCTTTCCCTCCGGTCCCCATTGGGAGGAGATGGGGGAAGAGAACTGTGAAGAGAGGTGAGCACAGCCACTGGCCCCAACCAGCCCATTAAAGGACACTCAGACACGGCGGGGGTTCTGTTGAGCAGTTCTGTTTATTATCACTCAAGCACTTGCTTTTAAACACAAACAGGGAAGGGAGGTTTTTACATCCTCCAATCAGCTTAAAGGTTACGAGAGCATGCATCCTGTCTGAATGCCTAGCTATTGCAATCATGCAGTGTTCACGAGTGTGGAAGCACGTATTTAGCCAATAAGGGCTAAGGCAAGGTTCCTGCAGACACTCCCACCCTACTTCCTCCCAGCGCCGTCTTAGGCTGCCACGTTTATGGCACCGTTTGTAATGTCACTTAAGGTGGCATTAGTTTTTAAGGCCCGACAGAAGAGGAAGAGAGGAAGAGGATGAAAAGAAGGAGGAGAAGGTTGAGGAAGAAACAATCACAGCAACAATAATTCAAGTTTGAATCATGACATAATTTGAAATAATGCAGTTTCATCACTTTAAGTATTAGAAGAAATGTTAATAAGGCTCATTGTGAATTGTTGAGATGACATCTTACCAAGGCTATTTTAATGAGTAGATAAAATATATCACTGTTTTGTTATTGTAAATATTTTATCTTGTTGGTTTGAATAGCAGATGTTTCTTCATGCCATTTAAATATTCTTTCAATCTTGAATCTGATCATTTCAGAACAGACTTCAATCTATAAATCATCGAAATTATCACCAAAGTTCAGTTATTGTCCTCTGAATCAATTAGTATGCAGTTGCCCTTACAAATCTAAATTTAGGGTGAAAATCTCTACTAAGAGATAACAGTTTTATAAAATGCTTACTTTCCATCATACCTCTGATCTTTTATTATTTATGTCATGATTCTTTACAAACTATTTGTTTTAATTGTTATATAGAATAAATAGAAGTACATTGGATGGAGAGTTGGTATAATGTAGTTAAAATGATAAGATTTGGGGTGAGCTACCTTTGTTATAAACTTATAATCTCATGAGATAGCTTTTATTATTATGTATTTGATAGTAAGAGTGTCATCTTTGTCAGATTTCTTAATCTCTCTCTGTCTCCACTCACAATTTTATAAAATGTGATGAAAATAGTACATAGCTAAGGTGTTGGCCAGTGGTAAACAGAGTAGAAGTGGTAGGAGTGGATGCAACAAGGGGGGTTGTTGTGGTGGAGAATTTAAGAGCAATAAAACTGAGTTAATGTCAGTCTGCTTTGTATTTTCATTCAGTAGTGGAAGTTCTAAAACATGTCAATGATTTTTTTTTAATACTCATTCGTGCCTAAATGAACAACTATTCATCTGTATCTTTCCCTCACTCAACCATTGGTAAATCACTAGTTTTGAGGAAGATTTAATTATGTGGTATTTGTGAAATGCTTAGAATACTGCTTGGTCCTTGGTATGTAATTTTTAACAATATCATTCTGGTATTCTGTATATTATAAAAATTTATGTAGAAAGAAAGGTATAAAAATTCATTGTTCTATTATACAAATATCAAGAATGGAAAAGATTTTCTGATTGTATATGATGAAGAGTTTATTTTTTATACAGTCTTGGTGAGAAACTGGATTCATAAATGTCACCAAGAAGTAGAGGATCAAAAGGACACATCTCCTTGCCAAGTCAATATGTTGCAGCTGTAACTGCTGTTGTGCTCTTATATATCCCTCCTGAGACAAGTAATTACAGAAACCCAGTAAGAATCAGGAATCCAGGATTGTAGTGTTCCAATACAACCACTGCTTTTTGTATTGCTAAAGCCAAAAACTAGCAAGGCCCTCAGCCAATAAATATAGGAAGGGAAAAGAAGTGTCATTTTTTCCAGATTTCCCTTTTCACCACTGCAAGACAACCAAACAGCTCTTGCACTAATAGTCTGAAAAAGAAGAAGCTCTAATTTAATGACACATGAAGGTAAAGGGGATCAATGAACACAGCAGTTATCTTAGCATAGGCTGTGACAATAAGATCTTCCTATGGTTTAATACATAGTAAGACTCCAAAGGAAGAGAGCTAGGGGCATCTTCAAGTCTGACCAAAAGGCAATCAGTCCCAAGAAACAATAAAAATTGTATTACATTACCTGACTTCAAATTATACTACAAAGGTATAGTAACAAAAACAGCACAGTACCGTCATAAAAACAGACACTCAGACCAATGGAACAAAATAGAAAATCCAGAAATAAACCCACATGCTTAGAGCCAACAGATCTTTTACAAAGGCACTAAAAACGTACATTGGAGAAAGGACAGCCTTTTCGATAAATGATGCTGGGAAAACTCGATATTAATGTGGAGAAGAATGAAATTAGATCCCTTTCTCTCACCATATGCAAAAATCAACTGGAGACCTAAATGTAGAACCTGAAACTATAAAACGTCTAGAAATAAACACAGGGGAAGCTCTCTCCAGTACATAGGACTAGACAAAGACTTTATGCATAAGACCTCAAAATCTCATGCTACAAAAGCAAAAATATACAAATGAGATTTTATCAGACTGAAGAGCTTCTACACAGCAAAGAAATTAACAGAATGAACAGACAACATACAGAATGGGAGAAAATATTTGCAAATTAGGCATCCAACAAGGGGCTAACATCAAGAATATGCAAGGAACTCAAACAACTCACTACTAAAAATCCAAATAACCCAATTAAAAATTGGGCAAGAGAACTCAATAGAGATTACTCAAAAGAAGACATACAAATGACCAACAAGTATATGAAGAAATGCTCAGCATCACTAATAGTCAGAGAAATGGAAATCAAAACCACATATCATCTCATCCCAGTTAACCTGGCTATATTTAAAAAGACAGAAAATAGCAAATGTTGGTAAGGATGAAGAAAAAAGGGAATCCCTATACATTGTTGATGATATTTTTAATTACTACAATCATTATGGAAAACAGTATGGAGGTTTCTCAAACAACTGCAGATAGAACTACAAAACAATTCAGCAATTCCACTGCTAGTTATATATCCAAAGGAATGGAAATAATCATGTCAAAAGGATAGCTGCACTCCCATGTTTATCACAGTTCTGTTCACAATTGCCAAGACATGGAACCAACCTAAATATCCATCAACAAGATGATTGGATAAAGAAAATGTGCTGTGAATACATAATGGAATACTACTTAGGCATAAAAAATAATGAAATTCTGCCATTCATAGCAACATAGATGAGCATGGAGAAAATTATGTTAAGTGAAATAAGCCAAGTACAGAAAGAGAAATACCATGTGTTCTTACTTATATGTGGGAGCTAATAAAAAGGAACAAACAAAATAAAATAAAAACAAAAAAAATTGTAATAACAATAAGTTGAACTGTTAAAAGGAGAGAGAAAAACTGTGATTTCTAAAGGTGGGAAAAGGGAGGAGAGAGGGGGAATAGTGAAAGGATGGTTAATGGACACAAAATTATAGCTAGAGAGAAAAAAAATGTTCTGTTGGTGTACAGTTTACCCAGGAATCTAATTAACAATGATTTACTGCATGTTACCAAAAGACTAGAAGAGAGGAGATGTACACATGTATTGAAATATAACTTTGTACCCCATAAACATGTACAATCAATATTTTTCAATAAAAAATTTAAAAAATGAACCTCACTCTACTTATTATTGCCTCTTTGATGCTTGTCTTCACCACTAGACTCCAAGCTCCATGAGACTAGGGAACTATGTCTGTCTTATGCACGGATATGTTCCCTGGCACCAAGAATAGTGCTTGGCCAGGAGTAAGCACCAAATATACATTTTACATGAAGAAATACAGTTTTTTAAATTAATTAAAATAAATCAACTTGCATAGAAGCCTCTGCATAAAGATTAAGAATGATTCCAGGTTAGTGAAAATGTAAAACAAACTTTTCATGTCATGCAGCTGGTCCACAATCTTCTTCTAATGTAACTCGATTGCTTCCTTCTGATTCTAGGACTTTTCTTTGTCGAGCTAAGGACATTTCCAATTTTAGCCTATGATACATAAACCAGGGTTACTCTAGAACATAAATAAATCAGAAAAAACACATTTGAATTGCTTGCAGTGAGAATAAGAAAAGTGTAAAATATACTTGTGTTCTCTATCTTAAGATAAGTCTAGGGAGAATTTAGTGTTCATTAACCAGAGGCTACCAAATATATTCCTATCTCAGTAAACAATTTAATTAAGAAAAAAGCTGAAATAACAAGCTCCCATTTATATTGCCTATGAGTTTCTAAGTCATAAAAACACATAATGGTCATGGTACTACATAACAATGGAAACATTTTCGCAGGCTCAAACTGTGTCAGGTTAAGACAGGGAAGAAGAAGAAAAAAAAAACTTGATGGCACAAATAACTTTCTTAAGTAGAAGAAAAATTTTAATCTATGTTTATGATTACATGACTTCTCAATAGTCTTTATCTATTTGTGTCTCTTATTTACATATTTGCATATTTGTCTCTCTTATTTTGTTATTGTTGTTCTTTTTAAAATATAGTCTTACCAGGGGTCAGAGTATTGGAGTATTGGTCTCACAATTATAATTTTTATTCAAGGAAGTTTGGGAGAGTAAATGCTGATATAATTTAAAATGTTCAATGCTGAATTTCTTCATCAATGTAAAAGGAAATTAATAAATATGCATGCTTTTAATATTTCCTATATCTTTAACTTTCCATCCATTTCCTTGTAAATTTTCTTTCTTTCCTTAGGGAAAATGGAGAAAATATTTGAAGAAATGTGTGTTTTATTTTTGATCCCTTTACCTGTAAGTACTACACTTGCTGAATAATTCAAAGGTGAAATCAGAACATATAATTATCAGTAAAGTACAATTGAATTGTTCTTAGTTTTTCTTTGAGTAAAGAAAGGAATTGTGGCAAAAAAGCTAAATTCAGTAACTGTAAATTAAAATAAACAAAATTCCACATTGGGCATGGCTACACAGATAAGACAAGAGCTTATGCATTTTAGTACTTTCCCGATTAGAAATATGTTATATGACTGTGGAGAAATTAATTCACCAGAGCTTTATAGTATCTATGTTTTTTTCTCCTAAAACTGACCAACAAATATGCTCTAAATTATTATAAGTGAAAGAAATCATGTTAAGTTTTAGCCTTATAACACCAAGGTCACAGGTTCAGATCCCCATACCAGCCCCCCCGCCCCCCCCCCCACACAAAATAAATACATACATCCATACACACATATGTGCTCTGGCATGAAAAAAATATATCAATGGTGACTTATTTTTAAAAAAAAGATTATGATCTGCTACATCTTACTTTAGTTAATCTTCAATTTTCTTAATTAAAAAGCGGGTTAAGTTTTCTAGAATACTTGTCTCATAGTTTCTTGCTGGAATCAAATTATTTTCTTCAATTCTTAATTTTTAGATAAGTTCTGTTGCTTTTACTTCCATAATGCCTTGACTCATTTCTATAATCAAGTTCACCATTGTAAACATAGGACTATTGCTTGGAATTTTTTTTTTTTTTTGACCGGTAAGGGGATCGTGACCCTTGGCACGGTGTCTGCACCAGCTCAGCCAGTGGGCACACCGGCCATCCCTATATAGGATCCAAACCTGCGGCCTCGGCGCTACCAGCACCGCACTCTCCCGAGTGAACCACGGGGCTGGCCCTTGCTTGGATTTTTTAATGAATAGTACTGCAGCTGATTTTCCTGTCTTTAGTAAGTCTTCATTTTAACTGATACTATCTATTTCTGACATATTTATGTTATTAAAACAAAAAATTGATAATATCACTATTAGTCACGTATGTAGCATGAACACTTGTTGACTAGTTCAATTTTATTTTATCATTAATGAAAATGACTAAAATTCACGAACTCTTTTAAAAATCTGTAATTCCTATACGTACAAATGCTAATAGTTAAAACATCCTTGCCTAGAAAAAAAATGCCAAACATTCATTTATATAAACTAGGTGTTGTTAACCAATATCCCTTGTAAATTTGGTTACTAAGCAAAATCAATAGCTAATTTTGATTAATAACTCTGGTTAATATAGGTTTTATTCTATATCTTTCAAAGATTGATGCAATAAATTTTTCCTTTTGATGTTGTTTGACATTTGGAAAATTAAATGGAGCCTTAAATATAATCTTTTTCAGTACAAAAATGGCCAGAATCCTTTGTGACTACTTTATTAACTTCTATCAGCGCACTCCCATCATGATTCCGCAAGACAACTGTTTGTCAGATGATGATGATTGTTATTATATTTAAGATCCTTAGCTCTTTCACCTTTGTTTCATGGGATGGTGAATAAGCAGACATATATGAAGCCTCAGAGGTTTAAAATGGTGGAAGAATTAAGCTTATTATGATGATATCCTTTCAATAAAATTGTGCAACCACTACTTTAACGTAGCTAGAGTTTTCCTTGCTGAACTGCAGATCACTCTGTAGTTCTGATATCCATTAATAATAATAATGATAGGGCCGAGCCCGTGGCACACTCGGGAGAGTGCAGCGCTCCCACCGCGGGTTCAGATCCTATACAGGGATGGCTGCTGTGCTCACTGGCTGAATGCGGTGCGGACGATCTAAAAAATAAATAAATAAATAAATAAAATTAAATTAAAAAAAATAATAATGATAATATAATAATAATAATACAGTACTTACTAAGTGCTAGGTATTCTTCTGAGTTATTTATGTGCATTAACTAATTTAAACGTTATATAAATGCTATGAATTAGGCACTATTATTATCCCCATTTACAGATGTGGGGATTGAGAGGCAATATCATTAAGTAATTTATCCTGAGATCACAGAGCTAGTAATAGTGGACCTATGTTTTGAAACCAGGCAATCTAGCTCAAGAATCCATGATCTTAAGCTCCTTTAAATTCAATTGGAAAGAGTATACTACGCAAAAAGAACTGTGCAAGACTATTGGGGATTTTAAGAATATTAAACAATGCTTCTTTATACTTAGAAACTGAAATCTAGTTTTCCAAAAACCAGAATGCCAGGTAACATAAAGAAAACATAAATGTAAGCAATAGCTCTGAAAGACCGTTCTGCACTTTCACAGACCTTTGACTTTATTCATGCTGCTCTTTTTCTATACAGAAATCCATATGTTCTATGTATCCTATGTTTTTCTGTGCTCTCTTCCTCTCTGAATCCTTCATGTGCAATGAACAGTTGACATAAAGTCTTTTCTGTTCTTCCAGTAGCAAGATCCACCCCTTTTATATGGTCTCATGGGACTTGATATTTGTACTCCTATTTAGGACTTTGGGCCTATTATGTGTCATAAATTATGATAAAGACTCCACAGACAAGAACTAGACGTAAAAATAGCAACAGCAGATGCATCAGCACAAGTAGTAATAATACCAGTAAAAAAGTTTGTGCAAAACAGATTTGTTGGCCTTCCAGTTTATAACGGCAAATTGAATACATTTATTAGTTTCTATTTCCTTCAAGATCATTGTTAAAACAAGAGAAGTGTTTCAAAGAAAGGGAATGGTGGTGAATAAATTCACAAAATCAAAATAAATATAGCAAAAGATAAATATATTTATAATAATATGCCCATAATTTATAAAAATGCAAGGGTTATGTCGTAAGAATTTCTCAGTACTGTCTGCCAAGAAAGAGTACAAAATCAAATAGCATTAATAAATGGCCATGGCTAATCAATAATACAATAATAATTAGAAAATTGTTTGTATAATTTGTGTGTGAATTCCCCAATGGATTGAATTCATTAATGGAAAACATTTAGTAAATTTATTTCTAATCAATGCATTTATGTATGCAATTTTCATGGAAAATATTCTCAATAAAATCATTGTTCTGTTAACTTACATAGTATTAGGTCTCCTCTCTCTGTTGGCATAAGTTCACTTATTAATACTATTATTTATTAGACATTAGGTCAGAGGTAATTATGCTTGGAGATTTGTGGACATACTAGGATTGGGGAGCCTGTGACAAACCTGTGCTATCTTCTAATTTTGACAGAAACCTGGAATTGTTTCTCTTCATAAATCCTAAACATAATGGTTATGTATAATTTTGATTCTTGTGTAGAAGATGTGTGGAAAACGAGGCCAGAAGATGTGGATTTGAGACCCACCTCTAATCATAGTCATTAGATATATAACTTCAGGCAATTTACTTAAGCTTTTGAGTCTTGGTTTTCTTATCTTTAAAATTTGGAAAATATACCAATCAGTTCAGGTTTTTAAAATGAGAATCAAGGGAGATAATATAAGAGAAAAGTCATTTTAAATTATAAAAAAATACAAAACTAATATTTAAAAATTACAACTATAAGAGCATAATACTTCAAAATAAGTAAATTATACTATTACTCAGAAGGTATAGAAATGCAGAGCTAGAAACTACCCTAATATTTCAATCTTCCCACTTCCAAACTCTTATTCATAGCATTCTGCCATTAAATTCAAAATTTCTCAGGTGTGGAGATTTCCTTTTTAAAGTTTCAATAGAATTCAGCAGTAAAGCTATCCGATCCTGGGCTTTTGCTTGTTGGGAAACTGCTGATTACTTTTTCAATCTTGTTGCTTGTTATTGGTCTGTTCAGGTTTCTATTTCTTCTTGGTTCAGTTTTAGTAATTTGTATGTGTCCAGAAATTTATCCATTTCCTCCATGTTTTCCTATTTGTTGGCATATACTTGTTTATAATAGGTTCTAATGATTCTTTGTATTTCTGTGGTATTACTTGTAATGTCTCCTTTTTTACTTCCGATTTTTGTTATTTGGGTCTTCCCTCTTCTTTGTTTTTTTTTTTTCTTTTTTCTTTTTATTGACTTAGCTAATGGTTTGTCTATTTTATTTATCTCCTTGAGAAGCACACTTTTGGTTTCATTGATATTTTGTATCATTTTTTGGTCACTATTTCATTTATTGCTGCTCTGATCTTAATTCTTTCTGTCTACTAATTTGGGGATTAGATTATTCTTGTTTTTCTAGTTCTTTGAGGTATAACGTTAGGTTCTTTATTTAATAAAATTTCTATTCTTTTGTGGTAAGTGTTATTATTATTGCAATAAACTTCCTTCTTAATAGTGCTTTTCCAGTACCCAAAAAGTTTTGGTGCGATGTATCTTTATTTTGTTTGTTTTAAGACATTTTTTGATTTCCTGTTTAATTTCTTCTTGGACCCATAGGTCATTCAGGAGCCTGTTGTTTAATTTCCATGTGTTTGTACAGTTTCCAGAGTTTCACTTCAATAAACTTCCTTCTTAATAGTGCTTTTCCAGTACCCAAAAAGTTTTGGTGCGATGTATCTTTATTTTGTTTGTTTTAAGACATTTTTTGATTTCCTGTTTAATTTCTTCTTGGACCCATAGGTCATTCAGGAGCCTGTTGTTTAATTTCCATGTGTTTGTACAGTTTCCAGAGTTTCACTTGTTATTGGTTTTCAGTTTTAATCCATTGTGGTCTGTGAAGATAGATACTTGAAATGATATTAATTTTTTAAAATTTGCTGAAACTTCATTTGTGACCTAACATGTGTTCTGTGCTGAAGAATGTTCCATGTGCTGATGAGAAAAATGTATATTCTGCAGTTGTTGGATAAAATGCTGTTTAGATATCTACCAGTCCAATCGGTCTAAGGTATAGTTTAAATCATTTTTTTTTTCCATTGATTTGTTGCCTGCATGATCTGCCCAATGCCAAGAGAGGGGTTTCTAGGTCCCACACAGTTATCATATTGGAATCTATCTCTCTTTAAGTCTAATAGTGTTTGCTTTATATAGCTGGGTGCTCTGGTATTGGGTGCATACAAATTTATGATTGTTAGGTCCTCTTGCTGGATAGATCCCTTTATCACTATGTAGTGGCCTTCTTTGTCTCTTTTTTTATGGCATTTGGCTTAAAGTCTGTTTTATCCAATATAAGAATAACTACTCTTGCTCATTTTTGGTTTCCATTTACATGGCATATCTTTTTCATCCTTTCACTGTTAGTCCGTGTGTGTCTTTACATGTAAGGTCTCTTGAAGACAGAATATAGTTAGGTCTAGCTTTTTAATCTAATCAGTCTATGTCTTTTGAATAAGGAGTGTAATCCATTTATGTTTAGGGTTGTTATTGGCAGGTACAGTTTTACTCCTGGCATTTTATTTTTTTTAAAGATGTTTTAAATATCTTTTGTTCATTTCTTCTCCTTTTATTATTTGACTTTATTGTTCACTGGTTTTATGGAGTGGTAAGATTTAGTTTCTTTTTCTTTCCCATTTGCATTTTTGTTTTACCAGTGAGTTTTATTCTTTCTTGTGTATTTGTGATAGTGATTATTGTTTTCTGGATGCCAGATGCAGGAATCCCTCAAGAATTTCTTGGAGGGCTGGTTGTCTGGTGGTGAACTCCTACAGGTTTTGTTTGTCTGGGAAGTACACTATTTCTCCCTCATTTCTGAAGGACGCCTTACTGGGTATAATATTCTGGGCTGGCTATTTTCTTTTCTTTTAGTATTTTGAATATATTTCTTCTAGCCATTAAAGTTTCAGTTGAGGACTTTGCTGTTAGTCTAATGGGGACTTCCTTATAGGTGACTTGATGCTTTTTTTCTTTCTGCTTTTAGAATTCTCTCTGATTTTGACCTTGGTCAATTTGACTATAATGTGTCTTCGAGAGGATCTTTTTGGGTTGAATCTGTTTGGGTGGTGGGAGGGCTGCCCAGGGATTTTGCTGGGTCCCCAATTGTGGGATACTCTCTTGCCTTCTGTTCATGCGGTAGGAGTGCTGCCTGAGGCTTCCACCTCAGTCCTTGAACTTCTTAGTTAGACAAATTACTTAATTTGGCAGTTTGATGGCACTCAAATCTCCCAAACTCCAGTCCTAGTCAATAGAGCCCTGAAATTTAACACCAATCCTATTATTCCCATTCACTTATTGTCCACAATGAGGATTTCAAACTTTCTCTATTCTCCCCAAAACTTCTATTCTTCTTATATAATCCACCTATCAAAAAAAGATCACCTTATCTACTTCAGAAACAATAAAAACCTTTAGATGGAATTAATTTATCATCTTGTCATAATTTTTATACATTTGTATTGAATAATCCAAGTTATCTTCTTTCTTTTTTGGTACAACTAAGAAGAAGTTCAACACACCATATAAAGTCAGTCTCTATGACTGTATTCTAGACTTTCTTTCCATTTTCATAGGAACTTAATGCTATCTGCTATTCTATTTTTATACACTAATCTCTCTCAATTGCCTCCTTCTGATCAGTCTTTAAACATGTTCGGTTTCTTCTGCATAAACAAATAAAGAAACAAAAGTCTTCACTCTATAGCATATTTGTTTAGGTTAAAATTTGATCTATTTCTTCCTTGATACATTAAAACTTCTGGAATAAATTCTCCATAATCTCTAAATCCATTTTCTTACATTTCTCACTCTTTGTAGCCCACTGTCTATTCCTATCATTAAAGTGGCTCTCACCAATGTTGTCAGTAATCTTTATATTAATAAATCCCAAGGATACATAATCTTCAGATGAAAGACAGTGTGATAATTGTAAAAATGCAAATCTGATCATGATCTTTCCCTGATTTTTCTTATCATAGTTCAAGCAATAATAATGGATGTTCATCTTTAGACAGATATTGAGACTTTTTAAACTTAAAGATAAGTAACTACTTGAAGTGTTTAAGCAGAAATAAATACACCTAATCCATTAGTCCATTTTCTGTTGCTTGCAATAGAAACTGGGTAATTTATTTAAAAAAGAGAGATTTATTTCTTACAGTTCTGAAGCCTGGGATGTCAAGAGCTTTCTTCTCGGTGGTGGCTCTCTAAAGGGTGTTGTGTTGATGCGGGCTATCACATGGTTAGAATGGCGTAAGCAAGAGAGTAAAAGTGCTCACTTGCTCTCCTTATAAAGACATCAGAAACACCCCATAATAGCCAAAAGCCATAAACTCATTACTTCATGAATGAATTAACCCATTCATAAGGGCACAATTCTCATGATCCAATCACCTCTTAAGTTCCCCCCCCCTTTCAATACTGCCATACTCTGATTTCCCAACCTCCTAACACTGTACAATGAGAAGCAAGTTTCAATGAGTTTTGGGGGAGGACATCAATCCATGGCACTTATACAACACTAATGCTAGAAGACGTGAGAGGAGTTGTTATTGATGTGTGAATATTGTAGAACTATTTAGTTGAGCAATAGTCCTTGTCTTTTCCAAAAATTTTTTAGATAATTGAATACAGCCAACAAATAGGTAAATTAGTATTAGGATTGGAAAATTAGAAAATTCTAATATTAATAAGCAACTTTGTATAAGCAAATTAAGTACTGAAATCTTCTTACATATACATATATAATAAAAACATTGTTTAGGGAAAAAAAGATAAAAATAAAAATGTGTATAAAATATTTTAATAATATATTCCAAGCTGATTTTAAAAAAGGTGTGGTGCACTCTGAGCTGTACCTCCCATGTCCCCTTGGAGGGAGTCTTTTTTTAGCAGCTGCCAACAGACAGCCTCTAACTGTCAGCTTGTTCAGGATCCACCTCTGCTGCAGAGAGTAGCCTTTCCTAAGGGCTTGCTGCACTTCACAGGATTGGATGCTCTCATCCAATCACAGATGGAGAAGATGGTATATGCACAGCTGTTGTGGCCCAACACGGGACAATTACAATGGGTCATTTATGCTCCGGAGTTCCACATGGCTTGCCTAAGGAACCTCCGCTTCTCCCTTACTCAATCCTGCTTCTCATCTTACCTTCGACAGGTGTTGATCCATAAGAAATATCCTTCATGCTAAAGTCTGTATTACCATTCAATTCCAGAAAGCCCAACCTACAAAAAGAGGTAAGCCATGATTATTCAGAGATAGGAGCACTTTCACTTTTTATTTATATTCTTCTGATTCATTTTACACATTTGACAATAAGCATGTTTTCTGCTTTTCATTTTACATGTAATCTTCTAAGATAATTACATAAATTACATTCTCAGCATTATGCAAAGTTTGAAACATATAAACAAAACTTTAAGCAGCAAGTAAAAACCAAACCACTTAATAATTAAAATGAGTAATTCCACTTGACACTTTGGACAAAAATAAATCAAAATTCCAACTAAAGGCTGTCTGGAAAATAACTATAATGAGTATGTTGTCTACAAAAAGTTATGCCAATTTTTCCAAAGGTACACACCATAGCAGATTCATGAACACAATGTTTTTATTTTTAAAGAATGTAAATTGAAAATAATCAATTAAGCATCGGGTTCATAAAGCTAGGCAAAAAAAAAAAAAAATTGCCCCCCAAAACAGAAAGAATAAATATATCATGGAAAAGTTAAACTATCAAATCAGAAAAAGTAATTACAAACTTATACATATAGCCAAAAAGTAGATATGTTACATGGATAAATATCAGGAAAAAAATAATAAAAATATTCACAAGCACGTGACTTAGAAATGTGAAAAAGATTATACCTACATATATGAAGTGATTTCAAATGAATAACTAACTCACAACCACCCGCTACTAAAAGCAGTAATCTGTAAGGAATTAATGGAGTTGAGAAAATATAAATTATCAAAATTAATTTGAGAGAATGGAACATAAATTATCTTAGATGAAATTGAAAATTATTTGAATTTGCAAATAATTATAACCAGAAATTATATCAATTTGGATGTTATCATGGGGTTGATTTATGGCAGAATTTTAAGGAATATTAATCTATATATCATTTAAATCATACTTCACAGCCTAGTTAAAAAGATTTAATTAATTAATTAATTTTAAGATGCTTTCATGGCTTCGATGTAAAAAACTTCATCAGTAAAAGAAAAAAGAGGGAAAACTACTGAGCATGCTAGTGTCTATGTTAAGTATTTTACATGCATTATAACATTTAACACTCTCAGCCATCTAAAAAGGTAAATTATTTTATTATTTCCTTATTATACATAAAGATAGTAATGCCAAGCAGGTTTGGACAAGTTGCCGAAGGTTACAAGGCTACCCTAAACGTAAAATCAGATATGAATTCAAATTTTTCTTACTCTAAGGTTTAAACTATGAAATTCTAAAATCTGCAGACTCAAAAATTATAAATATAATATCAGAAAATATCTAGTCAAAGTATCAAAAGTGATAAAACCAGCAAATGTGCTCTTTTCTAAGATGCAAGAATAATCCACTATTCAGAAATCAATTTGCATGTCTTCATATCAATAGTTTAAAAGGAAGAAAAACATTAACTCCTCTCCACATTTGCTAAGGTGATTGGAATTATTTGAAATTCAGTATTTCCAACTTCCATTTCTAATTTGTAAAAAAAAAAAAAAAAATACTAGCCGCTGACTGGTTAGCTCAGTTGTTTAGAGAGCAGTGTTGGTAACACCAAGGTCAAGGGTTTGGCTCCCTATACCAGCCAGCTGCCAAAAAAGCTGCTGCAGCCACAAAAAACATGCTGCTGTTCTCCTAAATTATGAATAGCCAAATTTAAGTTCTGGTGAACAGACGTCTATTTTTAACTATGAGTTTTCTAGCACTTGGAAAAACAGCTGGTTTTCATTTGCTTATATCTGTCAACTTTGCCTATAATGATAAAATATAAATGCATTTCAATTAAAATTCACAATCTTTATATTCCTATATTTTCTATTTAATATCTAACTAATACATTTTTTACAAAGAGCTATAGTATGGGAAAGAAAAACAGCATTCTCATTATTTACAGGTGATACAATTCTTATCCTAGCAAACCAAAGCAAATAAATCACACAATTACTTGTATGATTAAGAATATTTGGGAATCAAGAGTTCCTCAATGAAAGTAATACTATATAGAAATATAACGAAAAAATGTTTTCACAGTAAAAAGAAATTCTGGATATTCAAAATAAATTAATAACCAGGTACATAATCATATATATACATAAGTGAATAAACGTATGCATATATACACACCAATACATATACATACAGACACATACGCACATGTATTGCTTCACCCCTTATTAAAATATGCCTTTATGTTTATATTTTATGTATTTATATATAAAATATTGATTTTTACATCCTTATGTTATTTATATTTATTTATTTATGTTGTATTCATTTTTTATGAGAATATATACCACGTTCTTAATGAGAAGACTGTTTTAAGTTTTATTTTTAATCGATATATAATAATTGTACATATGAGGGTAGGTAACTTAAAAAATTCATAGAAAGATTAGTATTATCTTTTAATTCTATTTTTCCATGAACTTTTTGAAGTATCTTCATATCTTTGTGGTATAATGTGATACAGGTATACATTAAGAAATGATCAAATCTGGGTAATTAGCAAATTTATCATCTCAAACATTTGTCATTTCTTAGTGGTGAAAACAATCAAAATCCTCTTAGTTATTTTGAAATATACAATGTTACTGTTAACTGCAGTCACCATACTGTGCAATAGAACACCAGAATTTATTCCTCCTATCTAACTGTAACTTTATACCTGTTGACCAAACTCTTCCCATCCCCTCTCTCCCTCCCTGAAGACTATTATAGAGATGGCAACTTTCCTCAAGATATTGTATAAACTTAATTCAACTTTTTAACAGTCTTCTAGACTGGCAAAGATTTAAAAAGCTAATAATTCTCAGTGTTGGCAAACATTTGCAGAATTATAGCCTCTTATAGATTAATCATGGGAGTATAAATTGGTGTAATCTCTTTGCAGAATAACCTAGAATTGTTTACCAAATTTTTAATGAGTAAAGAATGTATCTTTACCCAGCAATGCTACTTTTAGTAATCTTAGATACATAGCTATTCAATCACACAACAGATTAGAGAAGAGGGGAGAGTTTGTGGAATTCAGTTTGTGGGTTTGCGAATGGACAGTTCTATACTTCATTGTACACCCATTTTTTATTACATATATGCATACATCTATGTATATACAATATGTCTTTTTAGGTTAACAAATATTATAACTCAACATTAGCTTTCAGTAAGACGAACACTTCTGAAAACAGAAATAGTGATTTAGAAGAAACACAAAAGTAATTCACTGAGAACAAAATATAAATAAGCATTAAAACAATTCTGAGGGTTTCTTTTGAAGTGATTATAAATAATCTTTTAATAATAGTATGTGAAGGAAAATTAAAATGTGTTACTGAGTGAAGGAAGCCAATCTGAAAAGGCTGCATACCGTATACTTCTAACTATATGACATTCCAGATAAGGCAAAACTATGGAGATAGTGAAAAGATCAGTGGTTGAGGGCTGGGAGGGAGGGAGGGATGAATAAATGGAGTACAGAAGATTTTTCCCATCAAACCATGCTCTGCAACGCCCTGTATGATTGTTCTCCTGGCTACCTCTCCATGAACTTCTATAATTTTGTGAACATCTTCTCATGAATCAAATCTATTCATAAACATCATGTCCTCTGAGAAATCTTCTCAGAATACCCTATCTTATCCTAAATACACCTACATCATTTCATCCTCTGCTTGCCTTGATTTTCTTCTCTTCATAGCACTTATTCATATCCATTACCATATTATTTATTCATTGTCTCTTTTAAAACACAAACATAAAAGAAAATATATTTTGAAATTAATATGAAAAAATTCATACCAGCTTCAGTTAAAAATTACTACTACACTACAGATGCCAAGTATGTTACACATTGCTGAAAAAAATCTAAAATCTTAGAAATACTAATTGGATTATACATTCATTTACAATTTGTATCCTATACCTTATTCATTATGCTTTCTCACTGATTAGATAATTATATTTTAATCAAAAAATGTAAGAAAAAATTGCTAAGACTGCATGTCATATCTTCCCTCATATTTATGATTCCATCATATTAAAAAAGCATAAGTGAAACTTCCATTTAAAAAACAGAAGTATGTAATCACAAGATTGTCTCACTATATTAGTGACCTAAATATTGTAAATGTCATCTTAGCACTGATCATGTTCCTACATTCCTAATTTAAGTCAAAAAGTTTACTGAAGGCCTAATAAACACCAGGTCATCAAGTTAAATTAGACATTACTTCTCCCTTCAAAAAGCTTATAGTCTAACAGTGATGGCAAGTTGCTATTGATGTGGTGAGAATTAACGTCTTAACGATATTCAGACTTCTAATCCATAAGCACATCATATCTGCATTTATTTGGTCTTTAATATCTTTAATCAGTGTTCTGTAATTTGTAGCATATGGATTTTGAACATATATTATTAGAGCTGTACCTAATATTTTGTGATTTTGGTGATACTTTGGATGGTATTCTTCTTCAAATTTATTTGAATTTCCAATTTTTTTGCTCCCATATAGAAATACAACTAATAATTATATATTGCCATTGTATCCTGTGACCTTGTGTAATTCACTTCTAACTATGTTTGTTTTCTGTAGATTCTCTGTAATTTACTAGGTAAACAATCATAGCAACCTGATAATTGAGACAGCTTTGTGTCTTCCTTTCTCATTGGTATGAATTTCATTTATTTTTCTCATCTATCACACTGTTAGGATTTCTAGTATGACAGTAAATAGGAATGGTGAGAGAATATATCCTTGTCTTGTCCCAGATCTTAGGGGGGAAAAAACAGTATTTTGCCATTAAATATAGTGTTTTGAGGTTGTTTTGTAGCAGTGCTCTATATGGTTGATGACTTTCCCTTATGTTCTTAGTTGGCTGATATTTTCATTATTAAAAATGGATGTTAAATTGTGTCAGAAGTTTTCTTCTATTTTTGGCTGGCTGACAATTTTTGTTTTTACTGTAAATGTATGTAGAACTATGGATAATGTGTTTTACTTTGACTGTTGTTTGAATGCTGAATGAACCTTGCATTCCTAGGGTAAAAGCCACTTGGTCATAATGTATTATTCTTTTTATATATTGCTGAATTTCATTTGTTAATATTTTATTGAGGATTTTCATACATATGTTCTTTGGAAATATTGATTGGCAATTTTTTTTTTTTAACTTTTCCCTAGTTTTGGTATCAAAGTCATGCTGGCCTCATAAAATAAGTAGAAAATATTCATTTCTTTTTTATCTTCTGCAAGAGATTGTGCTGAATTGATATTACTTCTTCCTTTCATATTTGGTGGAAACCATCAGTGAAGCCATATTGGCCTGAAGTTTCCTTTGTTGAAAGGCTTTTACCTACAAATTCAATGCCACAAATACATGTATGACAATTCAGACTATGTATTTCTTCTGGAGTAAGCTTTGATTGTTTAAGACTTTTAAGAATTTTATACATTTCATTGAAGTTGCTGAATTTATGGGATTAAAGTTGTTTATAATATTTATTCCTTCTTATCCTTTTACTGTCTGCAAGATCTGCAAAGATATTCTGCTTGTATTCCTGATATCAGTAATTTTGACACCTCTTTTCTCCCTTTCCTCCTCTACCTCCCCTTCCTGTTTCTTCCTCTCTTTCTCTGTTTCTGCTTAATCAAGCTGTCTGGAAGTTTATCAATTGTACTGATCTTTTCCAAAAAGCAGCTTTTTATTTGATTGCTATTCTCTGTTGATTTTCTGTTTTCAATTTCATTGATATCTTATCATATCTTGATTACTTCCTTTCTTCTGCTTGCTTTGTATTTAATGTCATCTTTTCCTACTATTTAAGGTGAAATCTCAGACTATTAACTTGAAATATCTCCTCTTTTATAATTCACATTATAATTTTATTTTTAATAATTATATAATTTTATATTTTGTATATGATTAATTTATAATATATTACAATATGGTCTATAATATATTGTAGAATATATAAATCATTACATATATGTATATATAACTTTATATAATTGTATAATTATAGTTACATCATTTAATTTAATTAGTTTTTTTCTAAGTGCTTCTTTAGTTGTCTCCCATAAATTTTGGTATGCTGGATTTCAATTTTTATTAAATACAAAATATTTTCTACTTGCCCTTGACTTTCTGATCCATTTTGTAAAAAGAAGTATGTTGTTTAATTTACAGTTATTTTAGGATTCTCTCATAATCTTTCTGAATGACTTTCAGTTTAATTCCATTTTAGTCATAAAAGCACATTTTACATAATTCTAATTCACATTTTTTTTTTGAAATTTATTTTATTATCCAGTATACACCTATCTGGGCGAATGTTTCATATGCATCTGAAAATAATATGTATTCTGCTATTTCTCTGTGATTATTAATTAGGCCGATTTTATTTAGGTCTTTCATATCCGTTCTGATTTTCTGTCTACTTTTTCTATTGATTATTGATAGGAAGTGTTGATATCTCCAATTACAATTCTGGATTTCTCTGTCAATTTCTGCTCTCACTTCTATTAGTTTTTGTTTTATGAATTTTGGTGCTTTGTGAGGCAGCACATTCACATTTAGAATTGCTATGCCTTCTAGGTAAATAGACCCTTTTATCATCATGTAATGTCCCTCTTTATCTTAGATAATAAAACTTGCTTTGAAGTATGCTTTGGTATTAAGATAATCACTCTAGGTTTAATTTTATTAATGTTTGTATAGTAAATCATTTTTATCCTTTTATTTTCACTTATCTATATTTCTATATTTAAGGTGGACTTCTTCACCACAGCATGTAAGTATGTCTTGTTCCCTTCTCTCCAATCGAACAATCTAACAATCTCTCTTTTTTAATTGGTTTGTTTAGACTATTTACATTTTACATAATTACTGTTATGGTGGATTTAAGTCTGTCATTTTGCTGCTTCTCTTTATTTAATTCCCACCCCCACCCTGCACCTTTTGGGTCTCCTTTAAATGTAATTGGGCATTTTAAAAAAATATTCTATTTCATTTAATTATTACTTAAGCTATTTAAAAATTGTTTGTAAGCCTAAGATTTATAATATACAGTTTTGATTAATCACAGTCATCTTCAAATTACATATCGCTTCATGTGTAAGCTATAAGCCTTTTAAAAGTATACTCCCAAATACTCTTTTCCATCTGTTTTATTTTTGTTATGCATTTTAATTTATATAATACATTTCTAATATGTTTACTATAGACCATCACATTTTATTTAGATAAATTAAACAATAAGAAAAAATATCCTTTATATTTACCTAAATTTTTTCAGATGTCAGGGAATCTTTATTTCTTTGTGTGGATCCCTATTTCTGTATGGCATTATAGTTCTTCTGCCTGAAAAACTTCCTTTACCATTTCTCTTAATGCAGGTTTTGATGTCAGCATGCTGTTATTTCTCCATTTGTAAAAATATTTTTGCTGTGTATAGAATTCTGGTTTGACAGAGTTGTTCCTTTTTTCCTTTCAGCACTTTCAGTGTTTCACTTCTTTCTTCTGGCTTGATAATTTCTGAGGAAGGGCTTGTTCTTATTCTTGTTGTTTCATATCTATGTAATGAATCTTTTTCCTTTGGCTAATTCAATATTAACTTTCATAGGTTTCAGTAGTTTTTATATGATGTGTCCTGGTAGTGATGTTGGGGTTGTTAACCCTGTTCGGAGCTTCTTTGAGATTTTTGGATATATTGTTTGATGCCTTTTACTATTTTGGGAAAATTCTCAGCCAGTACCTCTTCAAGTATTTTTTCTTCCCCGTTTTCTCTTCTCCTTCTTAGATTCCAGTTGTGTGTGCGCGTGCGTGTGTGTGTGTGTGTGTGTGTGTGTGTGTGTTAGAATGTTTTATATTGTCCGAGACCTTGTCAATGTTGTGTCAGGTTTTTTTATTCTCTTTTTTCTCCTTGTATTTCAGTTTAGATAATTTCCACTGATCTATCTTCAAATTCAGTAATGTTCTTCTTAATAGTTTTGATCAAGTGATGAGTCTGTTGAAAGTATTCTTGTTCTCTGTAATTATATTTTTATTTCAGCATTTTCATTTGACACTTCCTTAAAATTTCACCTCTCTACTGAAATTCTTTACCTATTTATATATGTTACCCACTTTTTCCATGAGATCCTTTAAAATATTAGTTATACTTATTTTAAATTTCCTCTCTGATAGCTTAATCATATGGGCCATCTCAAAATTGGTTTCTGTTTTCAAGTATCAAGTAAGAATTTCATTCTTGCATTTTCGCATGTCTCCATGTATCTATTTTTGCACATAGTGTGTAGATCCACTTGAGGTAGGAATGCCTAGGAATGGGAACCCTCTTCTTTTGTGAGAAATTGGGTAATTCATTCTATTAAGGAGTTAAGTTGGCATGGGTTTTGTTGTTCTTATAATTACCTTTAGTGCACCATTGACTGCATTTTTCTGTTATAATCTTTCTCTGTTGTAATCACGTTCTTGAGTGAGAACATGATCATGAGTGAGATTGTTCGCTTGAGGATTTTTCTCCATGTTTCTGCTCCATCCTCAGCAGGACATCTGAGACCACCACTCTGCATCTGCATGTCAGAGAGGCTTTCTCTCCATGTTCTTGTCCCTCTTCCCACAGAAGACTCACATAGTTTGTTACTCAGTGCTTCCTAACCTAGTACTGCAGAGCAGGGGGAGGGGTTCTCTGCTGGCCTGACTCAGCCTATGTCACAGTAACAGAAGACCCCCCCCAAACCAATGGATCCTCAACTCTGCCCTAGGACTGACCAGGTTTGCTGTTCTTTCTTCACCAGCTTAATGGTTTTGTTCCTCAGAAGAAAAGAGATGAAAAGCTTGTGTGTGTGTGTGTGTCTGTGTGTGTAGGGGTGGGAGATATATTTATTTATTAATTTTTAATTGACACTAATTGCACACATTTGTAGGGTACAATGTGACATTGCAATACATGTACACCAAAGCTTTGAGCTTTTCTCAGTTGGGTCAGCCCCCTCTCTTCTGTAGGACTGAAATTCTTAAGATGATTTTATTCAGTTTCCTGCCCTTCCCTAATCTTTCTCTCTTGTGCCCAGGAAAGTACAAGGAGAAGAGCCTGCCAGGGGATGTGAAATCCACTTGTGTCTGCAGCTTCCCAGTATTCTATAATCTTGTACTTTCCTCTGCTCAGCCTTTATCAATTCATTAGTAATTTTAGCTGAATTCTTTTTACTCACTTGAAAAGAATCCTCATCTGACTCATGTTGCCCCAGATAAGCCAGTGTTCATATCCCATCTCTCCTTGGAGGCAGCTCTATTTTACCAGATTTCAGACTGTGGTTGCTTTGAGACCTCAATTCTGTAGTTGATTCTAGAAAAGTTGCAATTTTGCAGTAACCTGCCTTTTTCTTTTTATTAAGTTGAGAGCAACACTCTTCCAGCGTCCTCCACTGCTTTTGTATTGAATTGTATACATCTCCATAAACTAATGCATTTACTTTTTTCTTACTTTCTTATTATTCTTTGTATCTTACTTTTCCTCCTTAATTTCAGTTTCCTTCTGTTAGAAGTATATCTTAGTATTTTTAGTTGATTTTATGTAATTGGTAAAGTCTTTCAATATTTATTTGTCTAACGTTGTTAAGTTGCCTCCTTAACTAGGCATAAATATCTATGTTGAGAGTTATTGACCTTGAGAACTTTATTGACATTGGCCCTTGGTATTTGTTGCTGCATAGAGACATTCACTGTCATTCAAATTATTTACTTTTAGGTAACTTTTTCTTCTCAGTTATTTTTAAGATTTTTCTCTTTCTTTAAAAATTTGAAGTTCTTTTTCAATGAATCTAAAGTTTTGCTTTGCATTTAAGTTATCTATCTCAGGGCTCAGTGAGATTTCTAAACCTGAAGACTTATGTTTTCTGTTTGTATTTGGTTTTGTTTTATTTTGTTTTACATTTTTGAAAATTACTATTCATTATTTCTTTAATGTATCATCTTCCTAAATTTTTATATTTTCCTTCTATAACTCTTAAGTGATTATAGTGTATTTTCTTATTCTAGTTTTCATGCTCTTAATCTCTTTTTCATATATTCTATCATTTCATCTGAATTTTCTTTAATTTCCTTAAATCTATTGCACAATTCACTTATTTTCTCTGTATGTATTTTGTTGTTTAATCCATTCATTGGGTTCTTCATTTCAAGGGGTATCTTGTATCTCTTCTATTTAAGATGTATATTTTTCACATTTTAATGTCTCTAAAATTATGATATATTGGATACCTGATGGCATATTAAAATTATTACCAGGTGTGTGTTGTTATTCAGTGGTCGTTGTCTCCACATGTATGACTAAAAGCAACAGTCTCAAAAATTGTAGAATATATGTTAATTCACTTATTTTAAAAAATCTTCACATAGATTTTGAATTTTAAAATGCAAATGTATTGCTAGTAGCTAATGCCAAATTAACTGGCCATGCCTGACTCTTATTTTCTCAGAGTTACATATGATGGCTTCAAATGGCAGTGTGAAAGTCCACATAAATCATATTTTAGTTTTGTTAAAATATTCATGTTTCTAGTATAGGCTAGTGTACAATTATGATATAATTTTCTATCAATTATCATTTATTTAAAATTTATAAAGTTCAATCAGTATTTGAGAAGGTACTTTGTTCATGGCACTAGGTACACCTGATAGCACATAAGGAAATGGCTTTTGATTCAGACAGACTTGTTTAAATTTAGGCTCTACCATTAACAGTTGCAAACGAAGGAAGACAAAGTCGCTAAACTTCTCTATGGCACAGAATGGTATCTGAATATCAACTCACTATTTTTCCCATGTTTCTTAATGATTTTGAGTCTAGCACATTGCTATCAAGATTAAATTCTATAATACCCAGCCTACTTTATTATTATGTGGGGGTATGTGGCTAGGTTTTGGCCTATATGATTTAAGAAGAAGAGTTATGTGGAACTTATAGAAAGGTTCCTTAGAAGTATGGAGCAAATCCTTTTTTCCTTCTACACTTTTCCTACTGCTTGGAGTATGAATGGAATAGCTGGAACTCTACCAGCCATTTTTGTTCATGTGGTGATATGCTGAATCAGATGGAGCAGAAAGAATTCTGACTTCCTGGTGAATGTTGAAACTATCGTGGCAGTTCTGGTCTCCCTTTATATGAGAAATATATCTATAACTTTGTTAAGACACTAATATTGTGGGAATTTTTTTCCTGTGTTATATGGCAATGAGCTAATTGGAATAATCATAGTATCTGTTTCATTAGTTTGGTTTTGTGTAACCACTAAGTTTCTATAAAATATCCCTGGAAGATCAAACCACTCTTCAGGTTGAGCGAAAGATGGTCAAAAGTGGGGGATTTTCTTTTGGCCCACTTGAAGATAATCACTGAAATTTCATGTCTCTACCAGTTGCTTTGGGGTTATATGTATCCGAATTTATTGGCAACCCTGTAATTACATTGCCTATATGATAATATACTCCATTTGGGCAACAGGAGATATCCGAATGTCAAACATGAGGTGCATTTTTATAATTGATTGAGTGTCTGTATGTATTGAAAGGCAAGTTAAGGAGAATGAAGCATACAGAAGTCACAGAAATCTTTTCTTCTAATCCATGTAATGGATAAAGTTGTCTTCTGAATCGGTATGAATTTCAGTGGATGCTGAATCACAGAAGCCTCTGCAGCAAGCACAATGTTTTGTTACGGAGGTTGTCTCATCGCAGACCTCGAATAAATAATGTGCAATTCTGCAATCCCCCTGATAAGTACTATTTCTTACTTTACTGAAAAGCAAAGTGACTAGTGGTATAAAACCTTTATCATTTGTTGGCTTATAAATTAGGCCTCAGGCAAACTATTCTCTCTTTTTTCTTGTCCCTCTTACTTGCAGGATAATCCCAATATTAAATTGCTGTACACTGAGAGGACATTTTACACCCTGTCCTCCCCAAATAACAACTATCAAACATACTTGTTTTTTCTATATCCTACGTTTGATTCTTAACCCATTTTTCTTTAGCATTTTATAAACAAGTGAATATTATATAAATATTAGGATGTATGATTTGTTCAATAAAAGACATCTTTTTAAAACCAAAAAAAGAAAGTAAGATTGAAAACAATGTTTCACTAACTTCGAAAGTGAAAGTGTTAATTATCCTGTGCTGGAATGGCACTTACCTTAATACTGATGTGGAGGCAGATACCATATTTATCTTAAACCACCCCAGAGCAAAGAAACTGTGAGGAAGACAGTTACCTTTGGAACCATATTTATCATGTAAATAGCTCAGAAAAGGATACTGCCAGTTACATCTTTAAAATACAAAAATGCATGCATTTCACTATTTTGTAAATGCCAGAGAGATGCAGCATCCGTTAGAGTTAACGGTGCGGCACTTTTGTGTTCAGTAGCATGAATCATTAATCATGAGACAGGCCATATTCTTGTACTGCTTCTGCTTTCATTACTTGGCCTAATTAAACAGTTCTCTGAACTGGAATCTCAGATTCCTCTGTTACAGATTATCATTAATTATGGTGAAAGTGCTCAGAGATGTTGGACTCAATTATATTCTACTCAACTCTGGCACCGTGTGATTCATTGCGCAGCCTGCTCTGCAGATGTACTCTTTTCTTATCTCGCACTCCCACTTTTGTAAATTGGGCTCTGGCAGCCAACAAACTAAGAGTTATGTGCTGCGTTTTCATTAAAAACATGTTGGAGAAGCACAGACCAATTAAGGATTCTGTGTTTTATAAGGAGTGATGAGATGAACAGTGGATGCTGGGAGAATTAGCTCAGTGAAGAAGCAATCTCAATCTCATTGTATTGCTAAATTTGGTGCTTCTTTTTTGTTTGGTGTTCGATTGGTTAAATATCTTGTTTGAAACTTTTTTTTAAAATTTAAAATAAATCAATTTGTGGCTAGTCAATAGGAAGAAACTTAAAATTTTGTTTGGCGCTTGTGTGAACTACTGGAAAACATTCCCAGTGACATATGCCAAGCACATTATAGCTCAAAAGACACTAATTTCATCAATTTTGACAGTCATTTTCTATGCTATGTAATGAAATCTGTTCTATAAGTATGAGGTCTAGGCAGACTGGACTAATATTTTGGCATTGACAAAGCCAGAATATGAGGATTTGCAAGCATTTGGTAGTGTTTGGAGTGTGTGTTTGGGGGAAGGGGTGTGTATGATTTGACATATGGCACATGCAAATCAAATTATCCCAGAGTACTTCTACTTCATTTAAAATTTGTTTATTTGTTTAAGGATTCTCTTTTCTTCCTTTCTTATTCCCTCTCTTTTCTCTCTCTCTCTCTTTCTTTCTGAAAAATTAAAAGATTTTCCTTTTTTAAACATTACGGATGTTGCGTACACTTCAAAAATTTATTTTAGAAGTTAAAGTAGAACAAAGCTTATAATAAAATGATTTCTCCAAGTTTCTCATTGTCTACAAAACCACACACACATAAAGCCAAATGTTTAAATTAGTGATATTTTAACATTTCATGAAAAGAAAATGTGTTTACTTAATTTAAATGTGAAAAGTACAGAAAAGAGTGTGATGATATTTTATTTACAGATTGTCCATTAAGAAGTTGGATAGGTTTTGACACCTTATGGATCATAATTCAGACATTTTACAGAAATTAAACTACAATGATAAATATGCAGTCATATTTGGGAAAAGTCTAAGCAGGATATCCAGTTTTCTTTTCTTTTCCTATCATGAACTTTAAATTGTAATAGAAAATGATCTGCTTTTAGAACAGCTGACCTTAAAGTGAAATTCATTGTCTCTCAATTTACTCTGCTGTCATTTTTTAAAAATAACAAACAATCAAGGTTTTTATCTGAAAACACTTATTTAATAAAAAATGAGTATTGAGAATAATTTGTGTAATATGGAAAGTTTTTGTTATTTTTAATATATAATTATATCAATAAGATTTTTTTTCAAAAAATTCTCATGGCAAGATATAACTTCAAAATTTTATACACAGGGACAAAGAAAGCTTTAAAAGCTGTACTTACAAACCAATCATTTATTTAAATGCAGAAAATAGATTAAAGCCATTGCTTCCTACCTGATAAATATATTATTCTTACTAATACAGGAGAAAAATGTATAAATAAGATTTGTTCAAAGTAAATGTGAGGTTAATGATTCTCTTTTCTTCTATTTGATTCCGCTTTAAAAGTATGGTACCCAATCAAATAGACAAAACTGATGTGTCTGTCTCCCTTTGTTTCTAATTTGAGAGGCTAACAAAAATAGCACATAAGTAAATTACCACTAAAGCTATTCTTGAGCTGAAATATGGACATCGTTGTTTTGGTTCAAGTCAACTGAACAAGTCACACGTCACATGTCTCTTCATTATTGCTAGTTCTATTTTTATAAACACCATCTTTTGTTTATTTGATATTAAAAATTGTCCTCATCCTCATCTTAAACCCATTTTCCTACATTTTAAGATCTGCACGGGATATATTCACCCACAAGTGCAGGTCCAAAAATAAGGTAAGGGTACATCCCTTCTCCTGTTTTTATGTTTTCTAAAAGTTTTCATTTTGATTTTTCCTACATGAACCTTAATTTTTATGTATTTCCAGTGGCTATATGTCCACTTTTCCTGAAAGCAAGTCAGAAAGTGAATAGAATTAAAACAATGTGGAGAAAAAAAGTTCTAGATGTAAGCCTTTTGGCTTAACAGTTTGTAGGTTTTCATATTCTGCAGTAGTTTCAGGTTTTAATATATATGAAAATCAGTGGTCTTGTATCTATGCATATGTGTCGTCTATAATATAATTTTGACAGATGGTGAGCTGGATAAATCTAGTCCCTGACTATAGAAAACCTTGGCTTGACTTGCACTCTACCAAAACTTGTTTAAAAAGGCATTCACATGCATTTATTTTTAAAATAAAGATTCATTTTTTGCCCTGCCCTTATTTCTCATTGAGATGCCAGCATCCTCATCTTTGACGGTCCCATATACACATTTTACCTGAGATGTCATGATTTTTTTTACAGGATTATTCTATGCATAATGCTGATGACTATACTATTCTACATCTCTTCCTTATTAAAAATAAATATGTTACCTTGCCCCTGTTTGCACCATCTAAAATTCTGACAACAGTATCTTGCTTAAAAAAAAAAATACAAACCTAGAAACCAGGAAGCAGTCTCTCCCACTAGCAGCTCCAGACAGACTGCTCATTGAAAATGTAATACACTGCTGCTGTGTCACAGGTCAGCTGGCAAATGGCAATCTGAATTTTAAAAGGAATATGAATAAAATTCTGTTTTATTTTGAAAATGAACTTTCTGCCCTCCATCATGAATCCAATATATGTCTTAATCTTCTATGCTCTTGAAGCCTGCGGCTCCTGGCTGAGTTCTTTGACTCCTGAACCTAATAAGGAAATAGGTTGTTTTCTCATCCTCGTCTCATTTTTAGAAGGGCTGAAACAAACAGTCCCCATTTCAAATGTAATTGACAAAGCATAAAAACATGTATGTTATATAATTTTAGGTTTACAACCAAGCTCAGCACTGGGATGTTTTATTTTTAAATTTGATTAAGATGTTATACCTTTGGAAATGTGCTGTCAAGATTTGAAATCAAAATTTCCAACTGTACGATGAATGTTTACCTTAGAACTGTACATGTGAAGCTGATAAAGGATAGAATGGATAATGGTACACTTCAATTGGGAACATTTTCATTTAACCTGGATGTTATTTACAGCCATACAGAGAAATGTATAGGCAGAATTTAAAATATATATTTATGGCTATTGTAGCTGTTTAAATATCAGCTGGGTGTGTGCTGCATCTGTATCTGTGTTTGGTTTTTTTCTAAATGGAGGTTAGTTCATTATGGTCATATCTGTCTAAACTTATTCTTTCCACATTCATTTACATTCATGACTTCTAATTAAAAAATAAAATGCTCTTCTTTTTAGGAAATAAGATTTTCATTTTTGAGTGTTTGTCCTTTTTTATTTAAAAATTCTGGGAAGGATATATTGCCATTATGTAATTACAATTGTTCTTTTTTTATTAAATAACTATAAGAACTACTGTTTAAAAGAGAAATTAGAGAATGTGAAACACTTAAGGTAAGTGCAATAAGGCATGCTCTTCTGCTATTGTATCTTATAATCCTACTTGTGTAGCATCATCACACCCTACGTGATCATCCTAGAGAAACAAATGCTGACATTTCATCGAGTGTGTGTGCATGTTGTGTGTCTGTAAGAGGGAGAGGAAGAAAAAGAGAGAGGTGCACATGCACATTTAAGTAAAGAGTTTGTTTTAACCTAAAAGTAGTCTATTACTGGTTTTCATAATATGATTGTATTTTAATTTTTTTGTTGTTATTATACGGCCATTCTAAGCTTAAGAAATGAACGTACATTTACAGTGATGCTTTAATTACTAAATGTTATAAACACATAAAACTTTTTTAAACTTTAATATAAGTATATCTAGTCTGTACTCCCTCTCCTAATATTCCAGTAATACAAAGGTGCAAGAAAAATATGGACTAAAATAGACCTCATAGAACAACTTAAAATTTAGCAAATTTTACTAAATGTCCAAACATTGAATTTATAACTAAGTATACAAAGATGAATAAGATATGGTCTAGCAACAATAAGACAGTTTGTTTTTTTGTTTCTTTTCTTTTTGACCAGTAAGGGGATTGCAACCCTTGGCATGGTGTTGTCTGCACCACGCTCAGCCAGTGAGCGCACTGGACATCCCTACACAAGATCTGAACCTGCGGCCTCAGTACTACCAGCACCACACTCTCCTGAGTGAGCCATGGGGCCGGCCCTAAGACAGGTATTTTAGTTGGGAGAATCAGGCAAATATCATGATAGTTGCCATCAGGTGAGACAAGTGAAGTGATTAAAGTAGGCAAAAGGTGAGTTAGAAGCACAGAGGAGGACAGATAACCTGGTGTGGGGAAAGAGGTGACCAGGAGCCTACTGTGGAAAAACTGGTGCCTAAGAGTATTCTTAAAAGATGACATGAAATGAGCTCAATGAAGGGAAGCTTAGATGTTCTTTCTATGGACTGAGTTTATTTTAAGCAGGCAAGTACTATTAAAATGTGTAAGTAGGAGGAGAGATATATGTGTGTTGGGTAACTGAAAATATGATCAATAGAGTCCATATCATGGGTTCCACTTTACTGCTTCCCCATTATACAGCAGCTATGTAGTTTGCAAGATTATTGGTTCGAGGTCCAGGGATACCTGTAATTAGACTAAGCCAGTTAGGATAGTTGCATTTCCCTAGAGAATTATTGTTCCAAGAATTTAGGTTTGTATAAATCTTCTTTTAATTATACATAGACATCTTATCTTGGTTCAGATGTAGACATATGACCTGGATTGGTACAATCATGCTACAAGATTGTGAATTTATTTCACAGCTATGGGAATGATAAACTCTCTCTTACTAGATGTGAAGACAGCTAGAAGGCTGTAGACCTAGATGTCATATCCACTTTTGGGACAGGAAGAGAGAGGACAAAGAGCGAAAGAATACACAAGTCAGCTGGATCAGCCTCCAATAAAGAGCCTTCACAAAAACCATATCCAGTGAATCGTGTATTTATCTCAGTGGCCAGGACTGTGTCATATGTCTACTTGTAGCTGCAAACGAAGCAGGAAATGTATTTTTAGCTGACACATATCCTCTCTTTATTAAAGTGAAGTTTTCTTAGTAAACAAAAAAGGCAGAATGAATATCAGGTAGTCTACTAATGGTTTCTAATATACAGTCTCTAACCTCAAAGTGTTCAAAGTCTACTATGGAAAATAGACATATAAATATACTTAACAACAAATTTTAAATTCTACTTTAACAAATGTACCAACAAGGTATCACAAAGGAGAGAGTAATCTTTTCATGGTAAACTTTTACCTGTAAGAAAGAAAGAGTTTACATTTCCCTATATGGAAATTCAAGGCAGTTTCTAGCTTCAAGGCACAACAAATGTCACTACGATGTAAAATAAACAAAAAAGAAACATAATTCTTGAAAACCTAGAAGGAACTTCATCTGTGGATTGATTCCCTGATGCACTGTTTGAAAGAAAACAGCAAAAACAAAACCAAGGTAGAAAGCCAGGGCTGTGACAAGAATGTGAGCCTTTCCTATGAAGCAGCATTAGCTGCCAGATGGCCTCAGTGGCTGCGATGCACACTGCATTAGCAAGTCTCCAAAGCCACCTGTGGAAACAACCACAACTGTCTCAGCTGCTCAGAGAAACCAACCAGTCCCCTCCTGCTGAAGAGGACTCCAACATCCCATCTACTCCAGAGTTTGTACAACTCACACCAAATGTAGAATTTTTATGTGGTAGACAGTAAGCACATATCACCAAATATCTGATATGAATAACACCATGATATTGAGTGAGAGTAGCAAGGAAGAAAACACACAAAAAAAATAGAAAAAAATGAAAAAACATTTTGTTTAAAACAAATGATATACATATGAAATAAAAATAGTCAATTATAAAAAAAATAAAGATTTTGGAAATAAGGAAATGTGCTTATTGAAATAAAAATATAAGATCTGGTTAGCAGAATGGATATAGATACAAAGCTAAGAAAAGATGTAAAATATGAACTATAAGTTAAGAGATGTGGAAGATAGATATACTGAGACATTCCAATACATATCCAAAAGTAGATCCAAAATAAGAGTAGATAATAATAATAATAACAACAACAATAATAAAGTGAATAAAAGAGAAGAAAAGAATAAAGAAGATTGCCTGAAACTTTCTGTAAAACTAAAATAGTAATGGAATTTTTATTTTCAAGTATTTCACTAAGAAACAAGCAGGTCATTTTCAAACCACAATGTTTTTATTGTTTATATCAAACAAATGAGAATAGTTTGACCACAAATTTCTCTACAAAAGAGAAAATTAAATCCCCAATGCTTTTTCCAGATTTATAACCATATAAGCACTAGAACAAAATAAAGAGGTATTCTGAGGTCATGCAAGAACTAAGAAGGTTAACCGGTTATGCACATTAGTAGAGAATGAACTCCAGCAAAAAAAAAAAGAATCTAGAATGAAAAAGTGTTTCAAGAAGCACTAATAAGCACACATACCAACTAAACAGGATGTTAAATATAAATAAATACTGATAAAATTAAATAATTACTCTAATGACAATGTGGAATTAATATTTCAGGTTATAGCAACATGGGTATTGATTAGGTAGTAGTTAGGGATAAAAGCCAAGCAAAATAAAAGCGTATTAATATCCTTGTATTCCATGAAGTTTGTGTAGGAATGGAGAATATTTTTCACAAGTAAAGGAACAAAGATTTCCTAGGACACTAAAAATAGACATAAAAGAAATATGATAAATTGACTTTAAATTAAAAACAGATGTTGTTCAGAAGACAGTGCTGTGAAAATCAAAAGGCAGATTAATAGAAAATATGTGCAATAGAAGTGTCAAAGGACTATATAAAATATGTAAAGAACCCTTACAACTCAACAATAAGAATACAAAATAATCAGTTGAAGCTGGGTAAACAGTTTTAGAAGGCACTTCACAAAAGAAGATATTTGAATTGCTAAAAACCAAATGCAAAGATTTTCAACATTAATAGTCATTAGAAAAATGCAAATTAAAAACACAATGAGATGCTACTATATATCCCTATAGAGAGGCTAACGTTTAATAGGCTGATAATACTAAGTATTGACAAAGATGTGAAATTCTGAAACATTGCTGGTTGGAATGCAAAATACTACAGACAAATTCGAAATCACTTGGCTAAAATTAAAAATATTGAGAATGCTAAATGTTGAAAGCAATTAGAATAGGTAGAAATTTTGTAGCTTTTAGTGGGAATGTAAATGGCATAACTTTGAAAAACTATTTGGAAATTTCTTATAAATTTAAATGTGCAGATACCCAGTCCAACACTTTCATTCCTAAGTATTCCAAAGTATTTATCCAATAGAAATAAAAATACATCACTACAGAACCACTAGATAGTAAAATAATGAAGGAATACTCCAAACAACTCAGTGTATATATACTCAAAACTATTCTCAAAAATTGTTCTATTAGAACAATTCCTTGAAAGGCACAAACTACTAAACTTACCCAAAATGAAATAGTTACCCTGAATAGTCCTATAGTATTAAAGAAATTGAATTGAATTTGTAGTTTAAAAATATTCTATTAAAGAAATCTCCCACCACCAGAAGCCCCTCCAGGCTGCCGAGCAGGCAGGGTTGGCTGAGGGCCTCAACCACTACCTGCGATGTTTGCATCTAGCCCAGCGACAACCAAGCCACCACTGGAAAGCCCCCAGGCTCCCAAGCCTGAGTTGGGGGAGCCCAAGGGCCTCAGCCACATGCACGCACCCTCTGCAACCAGCCTAGTCTCACTCCCCACCTCCACCTCTGTTTCCCTACCCACCCACCTACACCTTCCACTGCTCTGCAACATCTTTGAGTGTAAAAAAATAATAATAAAAAACAAATTTTTAAAAATAAAAGAAAATGGGGTTACCTTGAGGATTTAAAGTTACTCTGCTCGAAGAAATCATGAGATCACAGAAGAAAAGTTCTTTGAGGGAGTCCAAGGAGTGAGTTAAATAGACTTCCAAGGGTGAAATCACAAAGAGAATCTATTCACTGTTAACTTTTCCATTTCTCCAGACCTAACTCAGGCTGGATTGAGATCTTTTGGAACAGCCATAGTTTCCCTGACACTCAGAAGCCTGGTTTACAGGCCTACCTGTCCCTGCCCCAAGCCACAAAAACAAATGTTTACCTCAAAAAGAAAAAAGAAATCTGTAGAGCCAAATGTGTCAGTGGAGAATTTTCACAAATATTTAAAGAATAAATAAAATCAATTTTATATAAAATCTTCCAGAAAATAGACGAAACGATTATTCAATTTTATGAGGCCATAGTTACCCTGAAAGAAAAACCAGCAAAGAGTATAAAGAAAACTACATAACTCACATGTGTAGTTAGACACAAAAATGCTCAACAGAGTATTTGCAAATTATATCCAACAATTAAAAAAAAAATACATCATGACTTAGTAGAGGTTATTCTGGAATGTAAGATTCAATATTCAAAAATTAATTTAATTCATCTTAATCCACATGATCATAACAATGAATGCAAAAGTACTTGCCAAAATTCAATTTCCATTAATAATAAAACTTTTAGCAAACTTGGAATAGAAGGTAACTTTCTCAACTTTATAAAGCGGTCTAGAAAAGAAAAAAACAAAACAAAAAATACTATAGCTGATATCATTCTTAATGGTGAAAGACTGAATACTTTCCCTTAAAAGAGGAAATGAGGCACGATGTCTACAGTCACCACTCCTATCTAAAATCATACTGGAAGATCTAGCTAATCCAATATAGCAAGAACAATAAATAAAGTATGACCAGATTGACAAGAAAGAAACAAAATTTCCTATTCACAGGGTACATAATTTCTGCATTAAAAACCTCAAGGAAGGTACACAAAAAAATGTAGAATTAATAAAAGAGTTTAGCAAGGTCACAAAATGCTAGATCTACAAACAAAAAAGCTGCTGTATTTTTAGATTCTAGTAATGAATAATTGGAAGTAAATTCTTTTAAAAAATAGATAATTATAATAACTCCCAAATCATAAAATACATAGCTATAAATCTAACAAAACACATATAGGGTTTGTATGCTTAAAACTACAAAACAGTCATAAAAGAAATTAAAGAATATTTAAATAAATGGAGGAATATCATGAATAGGAAAACTCAACTAAGCAAAAATGTCAATTACCCATCTATTCACATAAGGTTTAACATAATTCCTATTAAAATCCCAGCCACATTCTTTTTAGATATAGAGAAGAATACGCTAAGATATATACATGTAAAACAACAGGAATTAGAATAGCTAAAAGAATTTTGAAAAGGAAGAATATAGAGGAAGAAATCACTCTATCTGACTTCAAAACAATATGTATCTGTCATACTCAATACTGTGTGGTACTGGCACAGGGGTAGACATATAAATCAGAGGAACAGAACAGAGAGCCCAGCAATAATCTCACAAAAATACAGACAACTGATATTTGACAAAAGTACAAGCATAATTCCATACAGGAAATATAGTCTTTTCAACAAATAGTGTTGGAACAATTTGATGTCCACCAGCAAAAAAATTAACCTTTAGCTAAACCTCACTCCTCATACAAAAAGTTAACTCAAAATGGGTTACAGGGCCGGCCCGGTGGCGCACTGCTATAGTGCGCCGCTTGGGAGTGTGGTGGCGCTCCCGCCGAGGGTTCGGATCCCACATACAGACCGGTTCCTGCTCACTGGCTGAGCAAGGCGCGGGAGCAACACCGAGGGTTGCAATCCCGCTGCCGTCCCGGTCCAGTACGGGGGCGACACTGAGGGTTGCGATCCGTTGCCGGACATGGAAAAAGACAAAAAGGAAGAAGAAAAAAAAAATGGGTTACATATGTAAATGTAAAACTATAACCAAAAAAATGTGGCTCACTCGGGAGAGTGCGGTGCTGATAACACCAAGGCCATGGGTTTGGATCCCATATGGCCGGTTTGCTCACTGGGTGAGCGTGGTGCTGACAACACCAAGTCAAGGGTTAAGATCCCCTTACCGGTCATCTTTAAAAAAAAAAAAAAAAGTGTAAAACTATAAAACTTTAAAAAAGATATCATAGCAGAATATCTTGGAGACACAGGGCTTGCTGAAGCATTCTTAGACACAGTATCAAAAGAATGATCCATAAAAGAAAAAAAATTAATAAATTGGATTTACTAAAATTAAAAACTTGCTCTGTGAAAGACATCCTCTGCTAAAAGGATGAAAAGACAAGCTAGAGGCAGGGAGAAAATATTTGGAAACCTCACATATGACAAAGAACTTGTATCTAGAATATGTAATGAACTATCAAAACTCAACGGTAAGAGAATAAACAACCAACTTTAAGAAACGGACAAATGACTTAAACAGTCACTTCACTGAAGTGAATATACACACAGGTAAGCACACGGAAACTGTCGTAGAATCATTTGCCATCTGAAAATTCAAAATTAAAACTAGGATGAGTTAGCACTACATACCTAGTAGAATGGCTAAATATTTTTTAAGAAAATAACTAAAAAAGAAAGTGTTTGTGAGAAGAAGAAACAGGAATTGATTCATCACTGCGGGAAATGCCAAATGGTAGAGCTGGGAAACAGTTTGGCATGTTTTTAAGAAGTTAAATCTACTTGTATCTTATGACCCAACAGTCCCACTGCTGGATATTTACCCTAGAAAAGAAAAACCTATGGGCCGGCCCGGTGGCACACTGCTACAGTGCGCCGCTTGGGAGCGTGGCGGCGCTCCCGCAGAGGGTTCGGATCCCACATACAGACGGGTTATATGTGAATATTTATAGTAGCATTTTGTATAAATATTCCAAACTGTAAACAACCTAAATGTCTTTCAATGGATGTGTGGGTTAAACTAACTGTGTTGCACCCAGATAATAAAATACTTTTAGCAATAAAAATGAATGAATTGGCCAAGTGATCAAGGTAAATATCAACGTAATAGCCATGTTGATGATGTGTATTCTTGGCATACTGTGATGAAAACGGCATTCTACCATTGTGATCTTCCTCCCCCAAACCCATAAACTTAGCATGATCATGAGAAAAGTATCAGATAAATCCTAACTGAGGTGCATTCTAAAATATGACTGACCAGTACTTAAAACTAGCAAAATAATTAAAAACAAGGAAAGTCTGAGAAGCTGCCCCAGCCAAGAAAAACCTAAGCAGATATGACAAATAAATGTAATGTAGTATTACAGATAAGATCTTGGAAGAGAAAATCATTAGATAACAATGAAGAAAATATTAATAATGTATGGACTTTAGTTAATAGTAATATTTCAATATTGATTCCTTAACTGTGACAAATATACCATACTAATACAAGATATTAATAATAGGGGAAATTGGGTCTGAGGTATATGGTAACTTTATGTACTATTTCTATGGTTTTCCTGTAATTCTGAACTATCTTAAAATGAAGAGTTCATTAAAATATTTTAAATGCATGGAAAAAGACATTATAATTAAAGCCAAAGTGAAAGAAAATAATAAAGAACAAGATAAGAAAACTATTGACATATAGAACAGCTCTATGGGCTTCCATATGCATATAATCTAGAAGACTAAAGAAACCACTAACCATAGTTATTTGGCAGGGCAAGCTGGAAGAAGACTTTTTAATGTTTCTTTTAATATTTTTGAGTTATTTATTTTTGAAGTAAAAAAAAATGAAAATAAAAAATTATGTGTACACAAAGATTTTTACAGGAATGGTCACAGAAGTTTTATTTATAATAGCCAAAATCTAGAAACAAACTAGATGTACATGTAATTTGTATACAATTGCAGTAATGAAATACTACTTGGCTTTAAAAGTAATATGAATAAATATCAAAAGCATTACACTAAGCAAATGAACCCAGTCACAAAAGACCACATACTATGTGATTCTGTATTTCAAATTCTAGAAAAGGCAAATCTCTGGTGAAAGAAAACAGAGGTTATCAGAGATCAGAGGTTATCTGAAGTGAAGAGGGGAAGTAGTAGATGACTGCACAGGGGCTTCAGGAAATTTGGGGGGATGATAAAAATATCCTATATATTAACTGCCAGTGGTTTCATAAATGAACATATTTGTCAAAATTTACCAAACCATACATTTAAAATGGGTGCATTTTGTTGTGTGTAAATTATCTGTCAAGGATGATTTTAAAAAACAAGGATGATTTAAAAAAAAAATATATATATATATATATATGCCTTATTTAACAATGTAATCTTTAAAAAAAATGGGGCTCTTGGAAAGATAATGGGGAAATGGCTTGGAGGGAGTACTGTTTTACTTTCATTTACTTTCATAAACCCATAAACGAGCTTCTTTCAATTATTAAATGCCTTGAACAACTGAATCTTGAAGGTAAATAATATACATTAGCTTCAGAAATTATTCCATAATTGTAAATTTAAACCCTGGCTGTAATTGTTATCTCATTTTTCAGTGTGAGAAAAGTTCATAACATTGTTCAAGCAGAATGAGGACCATGTATCTGTGAGCAACTAGAAAGAGAATCATTATTCATTTGACAAAGAACAAAAGAGAGTAGAGTCCAAGTACTGTGATGGACGATTAGGGTCTGTAGAAGACATTGCACGTGAAAACGTTTAGTGACAGGAAAAAGCCATCAGTCACTCACCAATTCCAGTGCTATTTTTCCTTAAGAATTGCATGAGAGAACTCATTTCTTCTCTTTTCTAATCCTTTTTAATTTTGTTAATCTGACTGGGATGAAATGATATATAATTGTGATTTAATTTCTATTTTCTTGTTGAATAGTAAAGTAAAACAGCTTTTTTTATGTTGACTGACCACTTGGATTTCAACTTACGTGAATTTCTTTTCAAACCTTTCCCACTTATTTTAGTTAGGTGTTTCTCTCCTTATTCTGTGTTATGAGATCTTCATAACACTAATCCTCTGAAAGTTGCGCGTGATGCAATCGTTTCTTCTGTGGCTTGTATTTTTCTCCTTTATCTATTTATGCTTTTTTCATGTCTGCTTTTGTAAATATATTTTAAAACTTAGATAACTAGTTCATATAGAATTTACTTTTGAGAATGTTTTAAGGTGAGATTAGCTTCAGAAATTATTCCATAATTGTAAATTTAAACCCTGGCTGTAATTGTTATCTCATTTTTCAGTGTGAGAAAAGTTCATAACATTGTTCAAGCAGAATGAGGACCATGTATCTGTGAGCAACTAGAAAGAGAATCATTATTCATTTGACAAAGAACAAAAGAGAGTAAAGTCCAAGTACTGTGATGAACAATTAGGGTCTGTAGAAGACATTGCACGTGAAAACGTTTAGTGACAGGAAAAAGCCATCAGTCACTCACCAATTCCAGTGCTATTTTTCCTCTTTTCCTTAAGAATTGCATGAGAGAACTCATTTCTTCTCTTTTCTAATCCTTTTTAATTTTGTTAATCTGACTGGGATGAATTGATATATAATTGTGGTTTAATTTCTATTTTCTTGTTGAATAGTAAAGTAAAACAGCTTTTTTTATGTTGACTGACCACCTGGATTTCAACTTACATGAATTTCTTTTCAAACCTTTCCCACTTATTTTAGTTAGGTGTTTCTCTCCTTATTCTGTGTTATGAGATCTTCATAACACTAATCCTCTGAAAGTTGCGTGTGATGCAATCGTTTCTTCTGTGGCTTGTATTTTTCTCCTTTATCTATTTATGCTTTTTTCATGTCTGCTTTTGTAAATATATTTTAAAACTTAGATAACTAGTTCATATAGAATTTACTTTTGAGAATGTTTTAAGGTGAGGATATTATTCTTTCTCGTTTTTTTTGGGGGGGGGAGGTTAACAGTTTTTTTAGCAAATTAATTGAAAAATTCACCTTTCCAATTGATTTTTAATGACCTCAATCACATACATCAAATTTTTATATATGTGTGGGTCTGAACCACTGGTTTATTTGTTCATTTTTTTTTTTTTTTTACCAGTGGTGTATTACCAGAATTACATTACCATTATACTTATTCTTCTAAATTGTAGAACAGTCCTCCAACCTTGTCCCTCTTCTTTAACTTCCCTATGCATATTCTTGGCCCTTATCTCTTCCATATATTATATGATTAGCTTGAGAACTTTTGTAAGATAATCTTTTGGGATTCTGTTTGAATTTGCAATTAACTGTAGAAGAATTGGCATCATATGATATTGAGTCTCCCTGTTCATTAACATAGTATATCTCCATATTTATTTACATTGTATCTTCTAAATTTAAATTTTATAACATCCACTGATGTTAGAATTAATCTTAGATAGTTTATAGTTTTGTTAGCTTTTTAAAAATCATCTTTTTATTAAATTATAGTTACAGTTTTTAATAATGTTTTACTAGCATAAAAATATACTCCTGATTTGGAATTACTTATTATATCCACTAATATTTTCATAGAATTGCCCAAATTTTCCAGGTCCTTTTCTTGTCTAAAAACATTACCTTTTGTTTCTTCTTCAATTTCTAATATTTTCCTTATTCCACAGTTTAGAATATTTAATGCAATATTGAATAGAAACATGATAAAAGACATCTTTGCCTTGTATGTGGATTTATAAGAAACTATTGTATTTACTTTGAAGTTTGTATAAGTTTATGGTAAATAATCTTTATCAAGAGAACTATATTTTTCTGTTTCTAGTGTTATAAAATGTAAATTGTATTTCAGGGCTTTTCCTTAGTTTATTGAAATTGTCTAATAATTTTTTTTCTACCTTACCTTTCAATGTGTTGGTTAAATGAATTTTTGTGATTAACCATAAAAATATGGATTTTAACCATAAAAATCCATTTAACCAACACATTGAAAGGTAAAGTAGAAAGAAAAATTATTTCATATAGAGGTAGTGTTTTATCTTGAACAGTTTTGGTAAGTTATAATTTCTCAAAACATTATCTAGATTTTCACTTTTTTTCTTACATAATAAGACTTTAGATATTTTGCTAAAAAATTTTGGCAATGTTATATGTATTTGATATGCAATGTTTTTATTATTTTAGAATTCTAAATGTTTTCTAGTTTTTATTACAATTTCTCATGTGACCTACTAGTTATTTAGAAATAGGTTATTAAATAAAATTTGGGGGTTGGCTCTTTGTTATTTATCTCTAACCCGATCTATACAACCATTACTCCCACTCGTCATTTTTTTTTTTTTTTTGGTAATATTTCTTTTGTAGCCTAGTGTGTATTCTGGTTTTATAAATGTACACCGTGTGCTTGAAAAAAATCAAATTCTCAACATAATGGATGTAGTTATTATATATGTCCAACAAGAGAATAATCATTGTTCACCTTGTTATTCAAATAATTTATATTTGTACCAGTATGTTTTTTACTTAATCTATCAGTAATCCAAATAGGTATGCTAAAATTTATAAAGAGATTTGTCAATTTCTTCCAATAGTTATGCTAATCAATACCCTGCGTGTATTTGGAACTATGTTAAAAGAGATATAAAAATTTGGAAGTGATATATTTTTTTCTAGTACTATCCTCCTATTAAGTTTAAGTAAGATTTATTTTAGGCCTATATATTAGCTTAACAAATATATTTATTTTTATATTATTGGAGCCGTGCCAGCCTTATTTAGGTTGTTAGATAATTATAAAAAAATAAAAAATAAAAAAGTCTTTTACATGTAGAGTTTAGTTCACTTATATTTGCTCCATTTACTGATTTTTTTTTTTATTTCTGTGATGTAATTTTTGCTTTCTGATGACCTTAATTTGGCTTTCTTTTCCTCCCATTTTTCTGACTTTGATTTGTTTGTACTGATCAAGTTTAATCTATTCCATATTTTGCCACTACCACTCTGGAAATTAATTATTTTCTTTCTTTTTTTTTTTGGTATTAATCATTAAACTTTCAACCTACATACT